>NC_045965.1:8654383-8921396 GCF_010909765.2 Amblyraja radiata | reverse complement strand
GGGGGGCTCTGAGAGAGGTGGCCAAAAATGACGGCGTACTCTCGGAAACCGCAGCACAGAAAGCCAAAACCGGTCAAGAACAGAGTTTTAGTAATATAGATAAAGTGAAAAAAGGTAACTAGAGAGAGAATGGAACCCCTCAGGAATCAAAGTGGTCAACTCTGTGTGGAGCCACAGGAGAAGAGCAAGGTCCTCAATGAGTATTTCTCCTCTGTTTTTACCGAGGAGAAAGACAGTAGGACGGAGGAACTTGGCGCAGCCAATGGAAGTGTCTTGGGAGCAGTCAGTATTACGGCAAAGAGGTGCTGAAGGTACTATCATGTATGAAGGTAAACAAATCTCAGGGGCTCGTCAGATATATCAAAGGACATTCTGGGAAACTAGAGAGGAAATTGCGGGAGCCCTGGTTGAAATTTACGGGTGGTCATTAAATACAGGAGAGCTGTCGGAAGACTGGAGGGAAAATGCTGGGAACTATAGGGCAGTGAGTTAGTTGGAAAATTACTCTACAGTATTCTGATAGGAAATTCATGCATTTAGATGGACAAGGGCTGATTAGGGATGGTCGGCATGATTTTGTACGTGGTGTGCCTGGTGAATAAGCAAGCCACGCGTGGTGAAACAACGAGCTCTTTATTGTCAAAGCAAAGAGAACAGCACACATGCAAATGGGGAAAGGTTGACATATATACCAGGGCACACTCCTAACCCCATGACGACTCCTTCCCGCCAAACCCCCGACTGCCGAGGTTTAGCACAATAAGTGGCCTAATCACCGGGTGGCGCCACAGGACTGCCCCCCCCCCCCCCCCCCCCCCCCCTCAGAACTGGAGGTCCAAAAACGAAAGGGCAGACGAACGAGGCAGGCCAGACCTCGTGCACACATCTCCCACCCCACCCCGTGGACTTTAGGAGGGCACAACATCCGAGGACGTACACACCATTGAAGATAAATGGGGATACTGTGGATAGGGTGAGCTGCTTTTAAATACCTGGGAGTCCACATATCAAAAGATCTGACATGGACATCACACGCTGCCGACTGGTGAGTAAGGCAATGTAGCGCCTTTACACCTCAGGCAATTGAGGAAATTCAGCGAGTCTCTGAGGATCCTCCAGTGCTTTCTACTTAGTGGCTGTGGAAAGCATCTTGTCCGGAAACATTACAATTTGTTTTGGGAACTGCTCTGCCCAGGACAAGAAGGCTCTGCAGAGAGTAGTCGCGTTTGGCCCAACGCACTATGGGAACTATACTCGTCCCCCTGCAGGAACTATACGTCAGAAGGTGCAAATCCAGAGCCAACAAGATCATGGGGGACCCCTTCCACCCCAGCAAGACTGTTCCAGCTGCTATGGTCAGGCAAACGCCTCTGTTGCCATGCTGCGAAAACAGAGAGGATGAGAAGGAGTTTCTTCCCAGAGGCCATTCCTATCTCACCAGGGACTAACTTACTGTACCTATTTACAGTTGTGTGGTGTCTTTTTAAAATTGGTGTTTTTTTCTCCCACAAATATATAATATGTGAATATGTGATTCTGTTCCATTCTGTTTCAGTTTCACTGCACATCTCGTATGCGTTTGTGACGAATAAACTTGACATGACTTGACACAACCGAGGAAGCCGGAATTGTAGACGCCCCCCGACGACGAGGTTGGGCCACTGACACAGGTTGACTAAGGTCGACATGGGCTGGCTTCAAACGAGACACAGTCACACGCCGACCCATGTCCAAAACAAAAGTTGTAAGTGCACACTGCAGCACCCGGAAGGGCCCATCGTATGGCCGCTGCAGCGGCGTGCAATGTGCATCACAGCGCAGGAACACGAAGGAACTGTCCTCGAGAGCAGATGGAACGTGGGAAGGCACCACACCATGGCGAGAAAGAGGCCCACCTTCTCCTGCAAACGGACCAACACAGACGAGGGTGGCTCCTGCAACCCACAAGCCGCGGGAACGAAATCCCCTGGAACCGTAAGCCGAGCAGCATAAACCAGTTCTGCAGAGGAGGAAGCCAAGTCCTCCTTCAGGGCAGTACGAATCCCCAGCAAAACCCATGGCACCTCGTCCATCCACTCCGGCCTGGTGAGCCGCTCCTTGAGATACAGGTGAAACTGTTCCACCAAACCGTTGGATTGGGGATGATAGGTTGTGATATGGTGGAGCTGAATCCCCAACAGGCGGGCCAGAGCAGACCACAACTCAGACCACAACTCAACTCAGAGCCCCCCCCCCCCTCCAGTCCGAAGAGATGTCCACCGGCACACCGAAACGGGCAATCCAATGGGCAGCAAGGGCCTGGGCACACAACAGAGCAGAGGTATCAGTCAACGGAACAGTTGCGGCCACCGCATGAAACGATCCACCACTGTAAGGAGATGCGTGACACCGTGAGGCACAGCAAAGTCCTGAACAGGCGCACGGAAGTGACGCTGGACCTTAGACGTCTGGCATGTAACACACATCTGAGCCCAGTGACCAGCCTGCTTGCGTAAGCCATGCCACATGAACCAGGCCACCACCAACGCAATCGTCACCCGGATGGAAGGGTGCGCCAACCCGTGGATAACATTGAACACCCGACGGTACCAGACGGCCAGGACGATGGGCCGCAGCTGACTAGTGGATACCTCGCAAAGGACCGTGGTACCGGCCAGACCAAACAGAACGTCCTCCAACATCAGGCCGCAGATGGCAGTGTGGTAGGCGGGCATTTCAGCATCCTCCATCCGGCAGCAGCCAAGGGGGAATAGTCGATCCCCGGAGCGACATCCAGGACAGCATCGATGGCGGGCCGAGACAATGCGTCAGCGAACCCGGTTGCTTTTACCCACGATGTGCCAGATGCTTGTCGTAAACTCCGAGATATATGCCAACTGACGCTGCTGCCAAGCAGACCAGGGATCCGACATCTTCACAAACGCGACGGTGAGAGGCTTATGAACAGTAAAGGCGGTAAAATACTGGCCTTCCAGGATATAACGAAAATGTCTCACCGCCACGTATAACGCCAGGAGCTCCCGGTCGAAAGCACTGTACTTCCGTTCCGCAGGCTTGAACAGCCGGCTGAAAAAGGCGAGAGGCTGCCAGCACCCATCAATTAACTGCTCCAGCACGTCACCTACCGTTGAGTCAGAGGTGTCCGCCGTCATGGCAGTCGGGGCGGTAGCCCGCGGATGGACCAGCATCATTGCCTATGCCGGCGCCTCCTTGGCTCCATCAAATGCAGCCACGGCCTCGGCGTCCCATGATATGTCCCGCTGCTTGCCGGTCAGGAACTGGAACAACGGCCTATGTTCTGAGAAGCCACGGGCATGAACCAATGGTAAAAAGTCACCATACCCATGAACTCCTGGAGCCCCCGCACCATGGACGGCCGCGGAAACTGTCTGATGGCCGCCACGTTGTCCGGGAGCGGGATCGCACCATGCTGGGTAATGTGATGGCCCCGGAAGTTGATGGAACTGAGGCAGAACTGACATTTGTCCAGGTTAATGGCCAGGCCGTGCTCGCTGAGCCGCTGGCAGAGCAGGCGAAGGTGCGCACAATCCTCTTGACGTGTGCGACTGGCAATGAGAATATCGTCCAAATAAATGAACAGCAAGTCCAGGCAGCAACCCACCATTTCCATCAGGCGCTGAAAAGCCCGCACGACGTTCTTCAGGCCAAATGGCATCCGCAGGAATTCAAAAGGCCCAAAAGGAGTGATAATAGCCGTCTTGGGAACGTCTTCCGGGCGCATAGGGATCTGATGATAGCCCCGCACCAGGTCAACCTTGGAGAAGAAAAGGGAGCTGGTCAAATGGGTGGAAAAGTCCTGAATGTGCGGGATATGGTACCTGTCTGCGGTCGTGGCGTCATTGACACGTCGATAATCCCCACAAGGCTGCCAACCTCCGGACACATTGGGAACCATGTGGAGAGGAGACACCCATGGACTGTCAGAGTGCCGTACAATCCGCAAGGTTTCCATCTGGCAGAACTCTGCCATGGCGATTCGGAGCTTGTCGGGAGGATGCCGGCGCGCTCGGCGTGGAGCAGTGGGCCTGAGGTGAGGATGTGATGCACCACTCCGTGTTAGGGGCTGGACAGGTTGGGCAAGTGGGCAGATGCATGGCAGATGCAGTTTAATGTGGATAAATGTGAGGTTATCTGCTTTGGTAGCAAAAACAGGAAGGCAGATTACTATCTAAATGGTGTCGTTGGGAAAAGGGGAAGTACAACGGGATCTGAGGGTCCTTGTTCATCAGTCAATCAGTAAGCATGCACTTACAGCAGGCAGTGAAGAAACCAAATGTCATATTGGCCTTCATAACATGAGGAGTTAAGTATAGGAGCAAAGAGCTCCTTCTGCAGTTGTATAGGGTCCTAGTGAGACCACACCTGGAGTACTGTATGCAGCTTTGGTCCCCTAATTTGAGGAAGCACATTCTTCCTATTGAGGGAGTGCAGTATCGGTTTACAAGGTTAATTCCTGGGATGGCGGGACTATCATATGCTGAGAGAATAGAGCGGCTGGGCTTGTATACTCTCTGAGAGGGTATCTTATTGAACCATATAAGATTATTAAGAGTTTGGCCACGCTAGAGGCAGGAAACATGGTCCTGGTGTTGGGGGAGGCCAGACCCAGAGGCCACAGTTCAAGAGTAAGGGGTAATCCATTTAGAACGGAAATCAGCAAACACTTTTTAGTCACAGAGAGTTGTTAGTCTGCGGAATTCTCTGCCTCAGTGGGCGGTAGAGGTCGGTTCTCTGGATACTTTCAAGAGAGAGCTAGATAGGGCTTTTAAAGATAGCGGAGTCAGGGGATATGGGGAGAAGGCAGGGGATGATCAGCCATGATCACATTGAATGGCGGTGCTGGCTCGAAGGGCCAAATAGCCTACTCCTGCACCTATAGTCCATTGAATTGTGGGGTCAGAATGTGTGGAAAGTCCACCAGTATCTGTGCATAAATATTGGCCACAGATGCACGTGGCTTAGCGGATGCAGTGGGGTGTAAGGAGATCGGCTCCAAGGTCGCAGCAGTCGTTGCACCCGCACATCCACCAACAGGAATTGGGCCCGGAAGAATTCTGCACCCAACAACCGCTGGAAGACGTCGGCCACCGTAAAAGTCCAAGTAAAATGGCAGGGGCCAAAGATGAGCGGGAACGTGCGAACCCCATATGTCCGTATGGAGCTGCTGATGAGGGCAAGACGCCAACCTCCGCACCCGTATAAACAAGGAACCGTCGTCCCGAATGTCGATCCCAAGCATAGAGGCAGTGTTACAGGCCGACCACCGCAGCGACTACTGGCAGCCGGTCCCGGTATTTATCGGATACGAGCAGGGCGGGCGGCACTGACGGGCTGAGGGACCCCAGCGCTGGTGGTAGTACCACCACTTCCCCTTACCAGGGGCAGCCAAACTCCCGGTGGCCACCTGGCCTGGTTTCTGGACCCTCCAGGGCACCACCGACAGCTGATCGATCGAGCCACGCTCCGCTAGCTGCAGGATGTCAACAAAATCATCCCCGGCGAGCAGGCGGATGTTGTCCGCCATCTGTTCCAAGAAGGCGTGTTCGAAGGGCAGGCAGAGTTGCTGACCGTACATGAGGGTGAACATCTCACTCATGAGCACCGACGGCTTGCGATCGCCGAGGCCAACCATGTGCATGATTCGCACTGCGCGGTCCCGGCGGCTGAGCCCAAAGGTACGTAAGAGCAGCACATTGAGGCCCTCGTATTTGTCCTGATCCGGTGGCGCGTGTAGGTAATGGACCAGGCGACCGGTCATCTCCTGATCCAACGCGCTGACCACATAATAGTACCGGGAGTCATCATCCATAATGCGTCGGATGTGAAATTGGGCTTCGGCCTGCTGGAACCACACTTGGGGCTGCGATGTCCGGAACACGGGCAGCTTCAGGGAGACTGCATTCTGCTGGGCTGGATTGACAGCGACCTCGGGCTGCTGAGGTTGATCGTTGGCTGCATCCATGGTTTAAATCCAAAATGATCTGTTTGGATTGTCGGGGTCACCAATATAGCAGGCGAATAAGCAAGCCACGCGTGGTGAAACAGAGATTTTTGTCAAAGCAAAGAAAGCAGCACACACGCGAATGGGGGAAGGTTGACCTGAGGTTCATTTTATATACCAGGGCACACCCCTAAACCCCGTGACGACTACTTCCTGCCAAACCCAGTCACATGACCCTACCCCCGACTGCCAAGAGTTCGCACAATAAGTGGCCTAACCACCGGGTGGCGCCACAGTGGGAAGTTATGTCTCATGAATCCGAGTTATTTGAAGATGTGACCAAAAAGGTCGATGAGGGCAGAGCTGTAGTTGTTGGCTTCAGCAAGGCATTCAACAAGGTTCCACATTCCAAGGAGAGATAGCTGACGGAAAGAAAATTGGCTTCATGGAAGCAAGCAGAGGGTAATGGTGGAAGGTTTCTTCTCGGACTGGAGGCCTGTAACTAGTGGGGGGAGGGGTGGAGAGAGAATGGAGGGGAGTGAGAGGAGGGTAGAGATAGCAGGGGGAGAGGGGGGAGAGAGAGGAGAGACAGAGAGGACGGGAAGATAAGGGGAGGGGGAAGAGAGAGGGAGAGAGGGGGGCTAGGGGGAGGTAGTGGGGAGAGAGGAGGTGCGGAAGCGGGTAGTGGGGAGAGGGACACAGAGAGGGACAGACAGGGACACAGAGGCAGATAGAAACATAGAAAATAGGTGCAGGAGGAGGCCATTCGGCCCTTCGAGCCTGCACTGCCATTCAATATGATCATGGCTGATCATCCAACTCAGTATCCTGTACCTGCCTTCTCTCCATACCCCCTAGTCCCTTTTGCCACAAGGGCCACATCTAACTCCCTCTTAAATATAGCCAATGAACTGGCCTCAACTACCTTCTGTGTCAGAGAATTCCAGAGAGTCACCACTCTGTGTGAAAAAAGTTTCCCTCATCTCGGTCCTAAAAGATTTCCCCCTTATCCTTAAACTGTGACCCCTTGTTCTGGACTTCCCCAACATCGGGAACAATCTTCTAGCCTGTCCAACCCCTTAAGAATTTTGTAAGTTTCTATAAGATCCCCCCTCAATCTTCTAAATTCTAGCGAGTACAAACCGAGTCTATCCAGTCTTTCTTCATATGAAAGTCCTGACATCCCAGGAATCAGTCTGCTAAACCTTCTCTGTACTCCTTCTATGGCAAGAATGTCCTTCCTCAGATTAGGAGACCAAAACTGTACGCAATACTCCAGGTGTGGTCTCACCAAGACCCTGTACAACTGCAGTAGAACCTCCCTGCTCCTATACTCGAATCCTTTTGCTATGAATGCTAACATACCATTCGCCTTCTTCACTGCCTGCTGCACCTGCATGCCTACTTTTAATGACTGGTGTACCATGACACCCAGGTCTCGTTGCATCTCCCCCTTTCCTAATCGGCCACCATTCAGATGTCTACTTTCCTGTTTTTGCCACCAAAGTGGATAACCTCACATTTATCCACATTATACTGCATCTGCTATGCATTTGCCCATTCACCCAGCCTATCCAAGTCACCTTGCAGCCTCCTAGCCTCCACCACACAGCTAACACTACTCCCCAGCTTCGTGTCCGCAAACTTGGAGATGTTGCATTCAATTCCCTCGTCCAAATCATTAATATATTTCGTAAATAGCTGGGGTCCCAGCACTGAGCCTTGCGGTACCCCACTAGTCACTGCCTGCCATTGTGAAAAGGACCCGTTTACTCCTACTCTTTGCTTCCTGTCTGCCAGACAGTTCTCTATCCACATCAATACTGAACCCCCAATACCGTGTGCTTTAAGTTTGTATACTAATCTCTTATGTGGGACCTTGTCGAAAGCCTTCTGAAAAGATAGAGAGGCACCGAGGCAGAGAGAGGGGCACAGAGGCAGAGAGAGGGACACAGAGGGATGGGGGAGAGCGAGAGGAGCGTGAGGGGGAAGAGAGGGAGCAGGGGGAGAGTTTGAGGGGTGGGGGGGGCATGTCGTCAGGTGAGGGCTGGTTCTCTAACGCAATAATCCCTCGCTCCCAGCAGTGCAAGCAAGAAGACAGCGTGGTTTCTTTCCAAAGGTCTTGCAGCGCGAGGGAGTTGGCAGGGGAGGGGCGTGACTTCACTCGCTCCGCAGGCCGTAAGGAGAAAGTTCTTCAAAAGCAAGCTGATGAGCGCCTGTGACCTCAGGATCTGCAGAACTTGCTCGTTCTTTCTGCACCTTTTGAAGAACAGGGGGGGGGAGGGGGGGGTGACGTAACTCGTGGAAAACTGTGTGCCTGCGTATTGACAGCAGCTGCTTTAATCCAGAGCGGGGAGACAGAGAGGGGGGGAGACAGAGAGGGGGGAGACAGAGAGGGGGGAGACAGAGAGGGGGAGAGAGAGGGGGAGAGAGAGGTGGGGGGAGAGAGAGGTGGGGGAGAGAGAGTCGGGGAGAGAGAGTCGGGGAGAGAGAGTCGGGGAGAGAGAGAGGTGGGGAAGAGAGAGGTGGGGGGAGAGAGGAGGGGAGAGAGAGGGGTCGCAAGGTTTTTATCAAAGGACTTGCGAGAGGCACGACTGGCAGCACGTTGGGTTTGCATCAGGAGGGAGGGGGAGAGGGAAGGAGGATGGGGGGAGAGAGAGGGAGAGGGTGGAGCTGAACTCGGTGAGTGGGCGGCTCTGACGGGGCCAACCTCTGGCGACGTGGAGGCTCGTCAGCTCTCGCAAGAGGCATTTCAGGTTTCCAAGAGGGAGTAATGCCCCACGCGACAATAATTGCCGCGACCATGTTCAAGCTGGTGACTGGCTGTGACCTCCCGATATGCAGAGCATTTTGAGAACGTGGGGGGATTTGGAGTGGGCGGGAGTGGGAGCTGCGGGAGGTGTGGCGCGAGTGTACTTGGAGAGGGGGGGGGCGGGAGTGGAGGAGATCTGGGGGGGGGAGGGAGGGGGAGAGAGAGGGGGGGGGGGAGGGGGAGCGGGAGGGAGGGGGAGGGGGAGAGGGGGAGGGGGAGGGAGAGAGAGGGGGGGGGAGAGGGAGAGAGAGAGGGAGAGAGAGAGGGAGAGGGAGAGAGAGAGGGAGAGAGAGGGTTTGAGAGAGGGGGAGGGAGGGGGAGAGAGAGGGAGAGGGAGAGGGAGAGGGAGAGGGAGAGAAGTGGCTTGGATTGGTCGGCATTGAGACGTCAGCAGCTGGTAAGAGCCGCTCAGATCTTAAAAATCAAGTTTTGTGATCAATTTTACTCAAAATCTGGGGAAATAATTGACCAAGGAGTGGATGTGTGAATGTAAAAGTATAATCGCTAGCGAAATGGTAAAAATTTTGGCGTTTTTACGACTGGTTTTCGCGGAGTAACGAATCAAAGGCAAAATGCCGTACACCCACACACCCAGAGTTTTAAAAGTATACTAGACCAAGTGCAGACCCGTTGGGTCTGTTCCCCGAACGTGCGGTTGAGGGGGAGGGGGGGGGAAGAGGGAGGGAAGGAGGGGGGGGTAGAGGGAGCTGAACTCACTGTGGAATGAATCCATTAACGGAGCCACTCTGCTGCTGGATTCGAAGTTGTCCCTACCTTCCCTCTGGAAGCCTCGTCCCCATCAGATGCCGAATTCCCAGAGCCCTGGTTAAATGCGGGGGCCGCTCACGGTTATGTCTGTGAAAGCGGCCCCATCAGAGACTATGAGGCTTCGCATCCTCGGCGCTTCAGACCCAGAGTACGGGGGGGGGGGAGGTGGCAGTGGAGTGGGCGGGCGAAACGCAGCAGGGGAACAGCCAATCTTTGGCTTGAGCCAGCGTGACATAGCCGGGCCAGGGGGGGGGGAGTGGAGGAGAGCCGGGCGGCGCCAGCCGTTATTGTCGCGCGGGGGACGCGATGAGAAGGTGGCCAGCAGGAGCGGAGGAGAGCCAGGCGGCAGCAGCGAAAATCGCTAGCGAAATGTGGGAAGTGTCAGTATTTTTGGAGGAGAGCCGGGCGGCAGCAGCCATTATGGTGGCTGGCCAGCAGGAGGCGAAAAAATGAGTGAGGTGGGGGGAGGATTTTATTAAAAATGTGTACAGAAAAATGTCTAAATGTAATGAGGAGTGGATTAATGAAAGTAAAAGTGAAATTGCTAGCGAAATGGAAAAAATCATGTGGTTTTGGGGGACCAAGCAATCAAAGGCCAAATCTGACACCCAGAAACAAACACACACAGAATTTTAAAAGTATACTAGACCAAGTGCAGAACCGTTGGGTCTGTTCCCCCAAACGTGCGGTTGTGGGGGGGGGGGAGGCGGCATGCAGCATCACACACTAACTACCCCCCCCCCTCCCGCACTCCCGCTAATGGAGGGGAGGAGGGGGGAGAGAGAGAGAGAGGGGGGGGGAGGAGAGAGAGGGGGGAGATGAGGAGCAGGGGAGAGGTGGGGAGCAGGGAGGGGGTAGGGGTGTGTGGAGGGGAGGGGGGTTTAAGGGAGGGACGGTGGGGGAGGGGATGGAGGGGGGGAGAGGAGAGGGGGAGAGAGGGGGGGGAGGAGAGGGGGGGGGGAGGGGAGGGGGGGGAGGAGAGGGGGGGGAGGGGGAGGGGGGGGAGAGAGGGGGGATTGGAGGATGAGGGGGGATTGGAGGAGAGGGGGGATGGAGGAGAGGGGGGATTGGAGGAGAGGGGGGATTGGAGGAGAGGGGGGATTGGAGGAGAGGGGGGGATTGGAGGAGAGGGGGGGTTTGGAGGAGAGGGGGGAGAGGAGGAGAGAGGAGAGGGGGGGAGGAGAGGAGCGGAGAAGAGGAGAGGGGGAGAGGAGAGAGGAGAGGGGAGAGGAGAGGAGAGGGGGGAGAGAAGGGGGGTAGGAGGGGGGGAGAGGAGAGGGAGAGGAGGGAGGGGGGTTAGAGTTGAGGGAGGGGGGGAGAGGAGAGGGAGGGGGGGAAGAGGAGATGGAGGGGGGGGGGGAGAGGAGATGGAGGGGGGGGGGGGAGAGGAGAGGGAGGGGGGGGGGGGGAGAGAGAGAGAGAGTGCCTTTTTACTTCAACCCAAATCCAAACAACCATTTGCAGGCAGTGCTTTTTTACCTCTAACCATATTTTAATTTTCAAACCAAATTAAGGGTACTCGCAGTCATGTAGACATTTGTCAGTGTCATTCAAAGCTCTGATTGAGGCACACCACTTGCAGAGACTGATTGAGGCACACCACTTGCAGAGACTGATTGAGGCACACCACTTCCTGGTTTTATAGTTGCTCCCCCTTCCTCCAGCAGGGGCAGCAGAGAGAATATCTCGGTCAATTTCCATCGACGGGAAAAATCTTCGGCACACATGCGGTGGAGGGGGGCTTTGAGCGAGGTGGCCAAAAATGACGGCCGTAGGTGGCGGCGTATTCTCGGAAACCGCAGCACAGAAAGCCAAAACCGGTCAAGAACAGAGTTTTAGTAATATAGATAGATAGATACGATATGATAAAATCATGAGGACTAGATTGGGTAGCTGCATAATCTTTTGCCAGTGTAGGGTAAATTAAGGACCAGAGGACATAGATTAAAATTGAAGGAAAAAAGATTTAAAAGGAATCTGAGGCAAAATTTTCACACAAAGGGTGGTGGGTGCATGGAACGAAGTGCCAGAGAAGATAATTGAGGCAGGAACTATCGCAATGTTTGAGAAATAGGTACAGGTACATGGGTAGGACAGGTTTGGAGGGATACGGGACGAGTGTAGTTAGGATATGTTGGCTGGTGTGGGTATGTTGGGCTGAAGGGCCTGTTTCCACGCTATATAACTCTATAACCTACATTTGCTCAAGGTATCTCTGAAGAACTTCCTTCTTTATCACATTTGCACATTTCATCTGGCTCCTTGATGTTAAAGACAGGTATAATAACTTTCTCTGGCATTTGAACTTGTTTTTTTCACAGAACAGTAACTTAGCAACAGTGGACAGATTAAGATTCACTCTTTATCCTTGATATCTCCTTCCATCATCTGGCCCGCCAATCTACTCTGACCTTACACTAGCTGAAGAACCAGTTTCGCTAGATTAGACTACTCTTTGTTTACGTTGAAATTGTTGAGTCCATTTTGTAGCCGCATCGGAAATTTCTATGCAGAGGCACTGCTTGTACTGAAGCACATTTTCATCACTATAAATGAGGTCAAGACTCAACCTTCGTGGTCCAAGGCAATAGTTAATTCCTTTTTCGTTGGGAGTTCGTCAAATTTGCTGACAAGCAGATAGATCCTTGATAAAGGAGGGATGTTGGCAAAAGTATCATGAAATCTGCAACAAAGGTATTTGCAAGCTGCCTTGCTGCTCAGATTGGTGCCATACTTTATTAATGTAATGTTATTTGCCAAGAAATTGCTCATTTATTACTTCATTGTCCAGTTACAACGACTGTAGACACTTGACAATCTGTTGGTCAGACATCTGTGGAAAGATGAAGTTTGAAGGGGCCTGGACTTGAAATTTCAGTTTCTCTTTCCAGAGATGTTGTTAAACCTACTGAACATTGCTTCCAATTTTTTTATTTACTTTAGTTCTCCAGCAACTACAGATTTTTTTATTTGCTTTATGTTGTCTGTTGTTTTGAATCAGCCTGTAAAAGATGTTGAAGCTTCAAGAGATAACGTTAGACTCCTGTTCTTACTCGTATTCCACCACTCCACTCATTGGAGTTGAACTAGTTAACTGGATTAAAAATATTGGAGAAGTTAGGAATATCCGATTCAGATTCAGATTCAACTTTAATTGTCATTGTCAGTGTTCAGTACAGAGACAACGAAATGCAGTTAGCATCTCCCTGGAAGAGTGACATAGAATATGATTTCAATAAATAAATCTATTTACATGCATACAGTCATAGACTTCTTTTTTCCTGTGGAAGGAGTGTCCGGGGGGGGATTGGCAGTCACCGAGGTATATTGTTGAGTAGTGTGACAGCCGCAGGGAAGAAGCTGTTCCTGGACCTGCTGGTCCGGCAACGGAGAACTGTAGCGCCTCCCGCACGGTAGGAGGGTAAACAGTCCATGGTTGGGGTGAGCGCAGTCCTTGGCGATCCTGAGCCCTCTCCCCAGACAACGCTTGCTTTGGACAGACTCAATGGAGGGGAGCGAGGAACCGGTGATGCGTTGGGCAATTTTCACCACCCTCTGCAGTGCTTTCCGGTCATACCATACTGTGATAATTGGTAAGGATGCTCTCGATGGTGCAACGGTAGAAGTTCATCAGGATCTGAGGAGACAGATGGACCTTCTTCAGTCTCCTCAGGAAGAAGAGACGCTGGTGAGCCTTCTTGACCAGAGTTGAGGTATTGTGAGTCCAAGAGAGGTCATCGGAGATGTTGACCCCCAGGAATCTGAAGCTGGAAACGCGTTCCACCTCATCCACGTTGATGTGGATGGGGGTGTGCGTGCCGACCCTAGACTTCCTGAAGTCTACAATGAGCTCCTTGGTCTTCTTGGAGTTAAGGGCCAGGTTGTTGTCAGCGCACCATGCTGCTGGGAGCTGGACCTCCTCCCTATAGGCCGACTCATCGTTGTTGCTGATGAGGCCAATCACCGTTTGATCATCTGCATACTTGATGATGGTGTTAGTACCATGTACAGGTGTGCAGTCGTATGTGAAGAGGGAGTAGAGGAGGGGGCTCAGCACACAGCCCTGTGGAACGCCGGTGTTCAGGGTGAATATAGTGATTTTGAAGTTTAATTGCAGATACATGTTTGATTTAAAGTCCTGGAGGAACTCTGCAAGTCAGGCAGCATTTGTGGATGAAATGGACAGACGACGTGCGGGTTGGGATCTTCAGATGACCTGAAACGTCTGTCCATTTACTCCACAAATGTTGAGATCCTCCAGTGCTTTGTTTTGTTCATGATTCCAGCATTTGCTTCTGTGTGTAAGAAAGGAACTGTAGATGCTGGTTTAAACCAAAGATAGTAGAAGGCACCTTCACTCCAGAGATGCTGCCTGTCCCGCTGAATTTCTCCAGCTTTGTGTCTACCTTTGTCTCTATGTTGGATTCATCTGATTTTGTCAAATGTTTGTTCCAAACATCACAGAAAATACACATCTTGCTGATTGTGCTGTTCATACTCTGTAAATGCAGAAAATGGTGCATTAGGGGGAAGGAATTGTTGCTTGTAATAAAGTCATGGAGCACGGAAACATGCCAATGAAGATGCTCCATCTACACTAGTCCCACCTGACCGTTTGGCCCATATCCCCCAAAACCATTCCTAAACATGAACCAAATGTCTTTTAAATGTTATTACAATACTTGCCTCAACTACCTCCTCTGGCAGTTTGTTCCATATACTCACCACCCTCTGTGAAGTTACTTACCACCTGACATGTGCAATGTCTTACACACATACTCTTTTTGATATATTATCATAGCAGAAATACTAAGCTTCACTTTGAGTGTTGCAATTGGTATCAGTATTGTTTCCAGAATATCTCACTTCAGTGCTTTCTCCAAGCTATTTTCAACATGGACATCTAGAGTGGATTACTTGTAGTAACCTGAAATAATAAGACTCTGAAATCCTGAGCCAATAATATTATTGATTCTTCTAAATTTCAGAATCCAAATATTACTTTTTCTGCTGTTTGTGATCCACTCTATCACATCCCATGAATTAGCCTTGCAAATCCCTTCAGGACCACCTCATATGCTACAAAATCCTTTCTTAAATAAGGAAAACTCCAGATTTTGGCCTTACTAACACCATGCACAATTATTATAATACTTCTATACTCCAACCAAACCCTATTATTACCCCAAAGTAATAATTAGCAATATGTTATTTACCTTAACTACTTGCTTCATCTGCATGCTATTTTTTTTGTTTCATTCACAAGATAATCTAGATCCCTCCCGAGAACAGTAAAGCAACAACCAGCGGCAAGACTCTCTTTAAAAGACAGTTATATCTTGTGCAAAATATTTTAATGTAACAAATGTAATGTAAGGTAAATTTAACGTAATGTAGCTGACCACTAAGCCCACTTTCAGAAATGAACTACCAAAAGGAGATTTTATCATTCTCTTATTTGCTAAATATTTACAGCTATTAACTGTATTGTGGTTCAGTGGAGACTAAGGTAATATTCTGTTGCAAGGTTCCATGCATGTTGTTTCCATTCCCCACTTTAAACTATTAACCATAATTTATCAGTTCAGCCAGGAAAGAAGACATCAAGGCATTTGTCTTTACCACATTGGTTGCAATATTGGAAACATTTATTTCTTTTCCTTAAGATGCAAATATGTCACTTTTTAAACAAACTATACAAAGAAACAGTTAAAAATATTGTTAAACTTAAAAAACAGCTCATTGAAATAATGCCATCTTCATTATTTATGAGATTAAAGATGGACAATAACATGATGAATCACACGTATACAAAAGCCTCTGGGATAACCAAACCATATATATCCAATTTTGGCAATATACAAGCAATACAAATTGGAAATGTTTCAAAGATTATTTTTGCATACACATTTATAGGAATATATCTAGCAGTAAAATCAACATTTTCCTTATTCTTAAGATTTTAAATAGAAATTCCGAGTGTATCCACTACTAACTGAATGGCTTTTAAAGGATCCACAACTTCTTTCACATTGTCTCTCCTCAAGACCCAGTCTGGTTTTAATCTGTAATACAGAAAAGTATGAACATTTAACAGTGACAGGATAATAAAGTAAAGCGAGTGGGCAAATCAAGAGAATGCCATCAATGAACAATCAAAAAAGTGAATAAGATGCTTACTTAGAAACTGCTCTTGTTCGCACTGGAGTGGCTGGAATATATAAACTACCATTGTGAGGGGTTTGCATCCGTTGCTTAACGTTTATTCTGTTTGCATCCATAGTATGTTTCCTCTCTGTTAGCTTGTAAATACTTCTGATTCGATCTGCTGCTTTGGGCATGCTACGAACCTCCTAGAAGCAAAATCTACCATTAGTGTCACATTTATTTAACTACTGATATTTGTAACCATTAACCAAAGCAGATTCGATTATGTTTTGGGCAGGTTCACAGTTTCCTGTAGGTTGTACCCACTGGCTCCTTCGCACAGGGTATTATGCTAAACAATTTGGAGTATGAGTGAGAGTGAATATCTTACGACCCATACCGTACAACTGGCAGACAGCAAGGCCCCGCAACAAGACAACCCGGATCACCCCCAGCACCAGCACTTCGCCATCCACAACAATGAGCTGCTCAATAAACTGCTGGGTGGGGTCACCATGGCTTAGGGCAGGGTCTTACCCAACACCCAGGCTGTGCTGCCTTCCACGAAAACAAGCTGTCCCAACAAAGCTTATACTGAGACAAGCAAATACAAACCAGAGTAGTATAACACGGTTATTAACTTCCTCTTAAGGGCATCAACCTAATATTACATGGATATATTGGAACAATTCTTGAGAATGACAAACTAATGCTGGGAAAATATCTGGGTTGCTTAAAATAAATATACTAAAACGTGAAAGAAGATGACAGAGGAGAGCATTGATGCTGGTGAACGGGCAATGGGCCTGAATCAGACATGATCGGAGGTATTTTGGGGGTTCAGAGGTCGGCTGCGGGATACCCCAGCGCATGGAGACTGCAGGAAGCAAGGCACTATGCATTTGCACTTCGAATCAGGCACAACTGGAGACCCCACAGAGGTCAGACGAGCACGCAGATCCTCGCAGCCTGCAGCGGCATGGGGAAGTGGAGCCGCAGTGGAAGACAGCATTGCCTGGGCGACCCCTGCAACTCCAATCTAGTGCTGCATCCAGGTCAACAGGCTTCTAAGGTCAGAAGAAGACACAATATTTTGGAGAAGGTGAAACCTGAAGGGCACAAGTTGGTGCTGGAAATGTGGCAACACTATGTGCTGCATCAGTGCAATCTACTATTCTAACGCTACAATCGTGGCACTCTTGTATCGAGTATGATTGTGCTTATGCATAGTGCGATTTGAATGATCTTTAATGAATTAAGAATTTCATCATATGAGACAATAAAGTACTATTGAACCAACCATCTTCCTGTATCCTTGGCAAAATCCAGACATCATATATAATCTTTCAGAACTACCTTTGTGGAGATGCAAGTGGAAATCGTTTTTACAATAGCAATATTTCGATCTCTTTTAAAGCTAAGTTTTCATCTAATTAGTATTAACTGAACTTAAGTACTGTTTTGCAGCAACAAGGTACCAGATTTGTCTTGGGGCAAACAATATTGGAGGCTTAGGATTGCAGTGGGAGTAAGTGCTATGGGTTTTAACAATGTAAATGAAATATAACGAAAAACCAACTCGGAAAATTTACTCTCACATAGCCCAGGCAAGAAACTTTCAGAATGAACTTGAAGAATGAGTAGACTGAAAACCTCCTTCATGTCACAAAACTGAAGCACATGCCCATGAGGGGGAAAGCCAGAGTTTGTCACTAGCCCTCCTTACTCTTACATATCATTCTCTACAATATTCCAGAATGTCTCACAGCACGTGATCAATTCTCAGCTTTTACGTGAAGGGTCCCTTTTTGATACCTAATTTGTGGTGTTTTCATCTATCAAGGCTGGAGGCATATCAAGAATGCTACAAGTGGTTTCAAAATTAGGTACAGAAATAAAAGTGTGAGACTGGAGGATATTTCTAAAATTACACCTCCAAGTGACTAAGGTCAAGCATGACATGGAATTGGATCTTATCCTTTGCGTAGACTCGCCTGCCAAAGATTATTCAGATGTAGGACTAGTTACTTCAATTTACTGGATATTAGATGGCTCCGCATCCAGATGTGACGGCAATCAAAATGGAAAAGTAATGGAAAAGGCAATGAAATTGAACTTCACCACATCAACCATGTCCAATTGCTACTTGTTGTTCAGCCTTTTCTTTGGTTAATTGTTCTATCATGCTTGTTTTTCACAAAACAGGGGAAGCATTTTAGCAATGCAAACCATTACTCACCAATGCCTTGGTTGACTCCTGTGACAGAATGGCAAGTAAACAGCAAACCTTTGTAAAAATGCTGCCACATTTGTCAGACGTCTTATCACCCGCTTTCCCTCTGTACATGTACAACAGATCGAGTAAGGTATCCACAGAACTGTCCACTTCATAAACCACTGAAGCAGTTTTCTCATACTGGAGGCCAGGGGGAACAATAAATATATATTTTTAGTCAGTTAGAATAGAAAGTTGAAAATCTATCCTCCAAACAGAGAGGAAATCCTAACAAATAGTCGACCATTTGCCAACTTTGATTAACCACATGCTTTATTATCAATAATAAATGTTCCCACAAAAAAGGTATTTATATGAAAGAGAAGAAAAAGAGCAGATTATGCGATGCCATGAACAATCATGCAAAGAGTAGGAGTTAACGGGTCCGTTTCAGAATGGCAGGCAGTGACTAGTGGGGTACCGCAAGGCTCAGTGCTGGGACCCCAGCTATTTACAATATATATTAATGATTTGGACAAGGGAATTGAATACAACATCTCCAAGTTGGCGGATGACACGAAGCTGGGGGGCAGTGTTAGCTGTGAGGAGGATGCTAGGAGGCTGCAAGATCACTTGGATAGGCTGGGTGAGTGGGCAAATGCATGGCAGATGCAGTATTATGTGGATAAATGTGAGGTTATCCACTTTGGTGGCAAAAACAGGAAAGTAGACTATTACCTGAATGGTGGCCGATTAGGAAAAGGGGAGATGCAACGAGACCTGGGTGTCATGGTACACCAGTCATTGAAAGTAAGCATGCAGGTGCAGCAGGCAGTGAAGAAAGCGAATGGTATGTTAGCATTCATAGCAAAAGGATTTGAGTATAGGAGCAGGGAGGTTCTACTGCAGTTGTACAAGAGCGGGGAACGATGAGGTTGGAAGCTTGGTCGGGCAGGGCGTGGGAGTTGATGAAGTCGGTGATGGTGCTAGATATGGTGGCCTGGTGCTCGTCAGTGGGGTCATGGTCCAGGGGTAAGTAGGAGGAGGTGTCCGAGAGTTGGCGCGTGACCTCAGATTTGTAGAGATCGACGCGCCATCCCAGTTGTTCATCCCAGTTTGGCAAAAAAATAAATCAGGGAAGGTAGTGCATCCGTGGATAACAAGGGAAATCAGGAATAGTATCAAAACAAAAGATGAAGCATACAAATTAGCCAGAAAAAGCAGCCTACCAGAGGACTTGGAGAAATTCAGTCCAGCAGAGGACAAAGGGCTCAATTAGGAAAGGGAAAATAGATTATGAAAGAAAACTGGCAGGGAACATAAAAACTGACGGCAAAAGCTTTTATAGATATGTGAAGAGAAAAAGATTAGTTAAAACAAATGTAGGTCCCTTGCAGTCAGAAACAGGTGAATAAGGGGAACAAGGACATGGCAGACCAATTGAATAACTACTTTGGTTCTGTCTTCACTAAGGAAGACATAAATAATCTGCCGGAAATAACAGGGGACCGGGGGTCAAATGAGATGGAGGAACTGAGTGAAATCCAGGTTAGCCGGGAAGTGGTGTTAGGTAAATTGAATGGATTAAAGGCCGATAAATCACCAGGGCCAGATAGGATGCATTCCAGATTACTTAAGGAAGTAGCCCCAGAAATAGTGGATGCATTAGTGATAATTTTCAAAACCTTTTAGATTCTGGAGTAGTTCCTGAGGATTGGAGGGTAGCTAATGTAACCCCACTTTTTAAAAAGGGAGGGAGAAAGAAAACAGGGAATTACAGACCAGTTAGTCTAACGTCGGTAGTGGGGAAACTGCTAGAATCAGTTATTAAAGATGGGATAGCAGCACATTTGGAAAGTGGTGAAATCATTGGACAAAGTCAGCATGGATTTATGAAAGGTAAATCATGTCTGACGAATCTATAGTATTTTTCGAGGATGTAACTAGTAGAGTGGATAAGGGAGAACCAGTGGATGTGTTATATCTGGACTTTCAGAAGGCTTTCGACAAGGTCCCACATAAGAGATTAGTATACAAACTTAAAGCACACGGTATTGGGGGTTCAGTATTGATGTGGATAGAGAACTGGCTGGCAGACAGGAAACAAAGAGTAGGAGTAAACGGGTCCTTTTCACAATGGCAGGCAGTGACTAGTGGGGTACCGCAAGGCTCAGTACTGGGACCCCAGCTATTTACGATGTATATTAATGATTTGGACGAGGGAATTGAATGCAACATCTCCAAGTTTGCGGATGACAGGAAGCTGGGGGGCAGTGTTAGCTGTGTGGTGGATGCTAGGAGGCTGCAAGGTGACTTGGATAGGCTGGGTGAGTGGGCAAATGCATGGCAGTTGCAGTATAAATGTGAGGTTATCCACTTTGGTGGCAAAAACAGGAAAGTAGACTATTATCTGAATGGTGGCCGATTAGGAAAGGGGGAAGATGCAACGAGACCTGGGTGTCATGGTACACCAGTCATTAAAAGTAGGCATGCAGGTGCAGCAGGCAGTGAAGAAGGCAAATGATATGTTAGCATTCATAGCAAAAGGATTTGAGAATAGGAACAGGGAGGTTCTACTGCAGTTGTACAGGGTCTTGGTGAGACCACACCTGGAGTATTGCGTACAGTTTTGGTCTCCTAATCTGAGGAAGGCCATTCTTGCCATAGAGGGAGTACAGAGAAGGTTCACCAGACTGATTCCTGGGATGTCAGGACTTTCATATGAAGAAAGACTGGATAGACTCGGCTTGTACTCGCTCTAATTTAGAAGATTGAGGGGGGATCTTATAGAAACTTACAAAATTCTTAAGGGGTTAGACAGGCTAGATGCAGGAAGATTGTTCCCGATGTTGGGGAAGTCCAGAACAAGGGGTCACAGTTTAAGGATAAAGGGGGAATCTTTTAGGACTGAGATGAGAAAATCATTTTTTACACAGAGTGGTGACTCTCTGGAATTCTCTGCCACAGAATGTAGTTGAGGCCTGTTCATTGGCTATATTTAAGAGGGAGTTAGATGTGGCCCTTGTGGCTAAAGGGATCGGGGTATGGAGAGAAGGCAGGTACAGGATACTGAGTTGGATGATCAGCCATGATCATATTGAATGGCGGTGCAGGCTCGAAGGGCCGAATGGCCTACTCCTGCACCTATTTTCTATGTTTCTATAGAAAATAGGTGCAGGAGTAGGCCATTTGGCCCTTCGAGCCTGCACCGCCATTCAATATGATCATGGCTGATCATCCAACTCGGTATCCTGTACCTGCTTTCTCTCCATACCCCCTGATCCCTTTAGCAACAAGGGCCACATCTAACTCCCTCTTAAATATAGCCAATGAACAGGCCTCAACTACATTCTGTGGCAGAGAATTCCAGAGATTCACCACTCTATGTTTCTATGTAATCTCACAAAGCAAAGCTGCAAGCTGCAAGGTCTGCATTGGCAGAACACATTTGTTTATGTACACCCTGCTAACCCGCCTCACCCTCAGGTAACATGGAATGCCTCGTTTAGTAAAGCTGGAAATATCCTTTCTGAAGCTATCACTTGTTGCCCTTGCCATATATGAATGGGTTACTGTAGACCGATTGAAAACATGATTATCATGACAAAATCAAAGGCACCAAGCACACCACTGTGCACCACGCAAATCATTGTGGTTGGCCAAATCACAGGTCGTGAAGAGATAGAAAACCCGGTTGTGTGCTGCAAAAACAACAACCTCTAGCTAAGCATCAACAAGACCAGAGGACTAATCGTTAACTTCAGAAACGGGAAGACAGGAGAGCTCACGAGAGGGACAGCAGCTGCAATGTACTATGCATTAACATATCGGAAGACCCAGGCTGGACAAAGCACCTCCACGTCATCACTGAGGCGGCATGCTGGCAAGTCAGCTTTCTTAGAAGTTTAAAGGACAATAGGTGCAGGATTAGCCATTCAGCACTTCGAGCCAGCACCGCCATTCAATGTGATCATGAGAATTCCACAGACTCACAACTCTGTGTGAAAAAGTGTTTCCTCATCTCTGTTCTAAATGCCTTACCCCTTATTCTTAAACTGTGGCCCCTGGTTCTGGACTCCCCCAACATTGGGACTATGTTTCCTGCATCTAGCGTGTCCAAACCTTTAATAATCTTCTATGTTTCAATATGATTCCCTCTCATCCTTCTAAATTTCAGAGTAGACAAGCCCAGTCGCTCCATTCTCTCAACATATGACAGTCCCGCTATCGCAGGAATTAACCTTGTGAACCTATGCTGCACTCCCTCAATAGCAAGAATGTCCTTCCTCAAATTTGGGGACCAAAACTGCACACAATACTCCAGGTGTGGTCTCACTAGGGCCCTGTACAGCCGCAGAAGGACCTCTTTGCTTCTATACTCAACTCCTCTTGTTATGAAGGCCAACATGCCATTTGCTTTCTTCACTACCTGCTGTACCTGCATGCTTACTTTCATTGACTGATGAACAATGACCCCCAGATCCAGACAAGTATTATCTAAATGACACCATTCAGATAATAATCTGCCTTCCTGTTTTTGCTACCAAAGTGGATAACCTCACATTTATCCACATTAAACTACATCTGCCATGCATCTGCCCACTCACCCAACCTGGCCAAGTCACCCTGCATTCTCATAGCATCCTCCTCACAGTTCACACTGCCACCCAGCTTTGTGTCATCTGCAAATTAGCTTAAATACTCTTAATCTTCTAGAGATAACTGTAGAAAGTACCCTGACTGGCCGCATCTGATATGGTGTTGTAATTTCTACACAAAGGAACTCAAGAGGTCGCTGTGAGTGATGAACACAACCATCACGGGGCACAGTCCTCCCCTCAATTGAAAGCATCTGCACAAGATGCTGCCTCAAGGCAGCATCATCTATCATCATGGATCCACACCATCAAGGCCATTCCCTCTCCTTGCTGCTACCATCTGTACAGAAGCCTGAAGTCTCACACCACCAGGTTCAGGAAGAACTACTTTTCTACAACCATTCAACCGACCTGTACAATCCTGATCCTATCTCAATAATGGAACACCATCAACCTAAAAACAGATTTTTATTTTAGATCCAAATTGGACCCAAAGGGGAAGCCAAGAAAGTGGAAATCGCATGGGACAAGATGGTGAAGGCATATGTTGGGGAAAGACATGTGGTTGTCCAGGTTAGAATATAGTCAAAGAGCAGCAGGAATCACTGATGGGGACCAGTCAGAGGGCTTATCATGGAAATCCCAGAGGAGAACTTCTTTGAAGTAGGCATACTTTGAAATTTCATAGTAGTGCAGTAAAATGGAGACACAAGAAACTAGAGATGCTGGAACCCCGAGCAAAACACACAGTGCTGGAAGAACTCGGTGAGTTCGGCAGCATGTGGAGGGAATAGACAGACAAAGTCACGGGTCGAGTCCCTTCTTCATCCAGCACCGTGTTTTGTTCAAGATTCCAGCATGTACAGTTTTGGGGTCATCAGAATTTTCATTATACCTGCACTTCACCATACTTGTACAAGCTCAACAAGACTTGAACTCCATGCAACAAACAGGAGAATAAAAAGATGAACTAAATGAACCAATTATCAATTCTTATTTCAGCAGCTCTCCTGCAACATGTTAGTAAATGTAGGTCGCAAATATTTATTCTCTCATTTTAAGAAATATGTAAACAAATCATTCAAAATAATACTTAACTGCAAAACAAAGAGACTACTTACAGTTAAACAATTTCAGTGCACGGCACAATTGAAAATAGTTGTTCCAAAGCACAGATATGACTTTAAGTACTATCTTAAAGTTACTCCTTTTTGGCTATAACACTATCACAGTCTAATTAATTCATACACATACATTATGGATGCTGGCAAATCCATGTAAATTCCAGTTAACATTGAAAATCAATGGTATGACCCTGGGAAATGTTGTAACATTTTAATCTTACAACGCCAAATAGTCTTGCACAAGTATTTATTACCAAAAGGAGAATTTGATAATAATGTTTAGCTGAAAAGATCAAATATATAAAGAACCAAACTGCCTATGAAGAATAGATAACAAAACTAACAATTGTGAGATACTTCATACTATACCTTTGAAAGATTGAAAAGAACTTGAATTGCATGTTTAATGACGTCCATACAGGGCACACTGCGGTTACAACTTCTAATCAATGTGAAAATAATAGGTGTTGCTCCACTTTGAGCAAGATTTTCACAACAAGCTGCAGATAGCCTGGTTGCAACTTCTGAAATGAAATGAATGGAAAAACTAGTCAATCTTTTAAGATTAGAATTAGAATTCTTAAATAAATCAGTGACTGAGATTACTAATTTACACTTAAAATATGGCCAAACATCACAATACATGTGAGAAAAGGGATTTCTCTTCTATGTTAATCCATCTTCAATTTCGAGCAATTAGACTTCCTTCTCACCAGCATTAAACTGCACGTCTCCTCAGCGCACAATACCAAACTTTCCTCAATGATCCTCCCGCCCTTTCACACAAGCTTTTCTCTACTTTCTCTTCGGTTTTTCTTCTGATATCACGCCCATTTACTCATTTTGTTTGCTGGACCTTGCTCGTGCTCCTTTAATTTGAGCCACTAAATTGGTTATACTCCCTTTTCTTTCCTAGACACATGCGAGCCAACATTAAATGCCTTTCCTTTCAAACCTGCAAAGCTGTGAACAAACAAAATTTGACAAGTGCATAACAAATCATGTCATCTATTTATTTATTAGTTATTTATTGCGGACAGAATAAAATCTATCATTTGTAGTTAAGGAGATGTTGGTGCTATCCAAACCCACATCCATTGTGCTATTACACAATGCAACCTTTTAATAATATTTTAGTGCCAGTTATAGTACTGGAGTGTACCTTATCAAAGTAGATCTCCTGTGACTGATTGGGGTATATGGTCAATTTTTATTATTCTCAATCTCACTACACCCACTCTCACAATTGGCGACATAATCCTCCTCAATTTCTTTGTATAGGTTCAGCTGAGATGGACAATTCTTATTTGATTCTGTTTCTATCCATGGCCATTCCCAAATAATCTACCATAATTGCATCTCTTCCTGTCCTTGTACTGAAAACACTTGGGTCTTCCTATGCATTTCTCACCTGCATGGTATCCTTGCAAAGTCATGACTTTTAGTTACTCCATTTCTGCATCACATTCAGCACTCATTGATGGCATAAAGTTGGAAAGGGTGCAGGGAAGATTGACAAGGATATTGCCTTATTTGCTCTTGAAACCCTCATCCATAGGTACCTATATATAGGCAATCAATAACCAGTATAACTCCAGTCAAAAACCGAGGCAAATCAGTAACTGATCAGTGATGATGCCTGCATTTTTGTCCACCAGTGATGATGCCACAACTAGTTATAATATTGAACGATGACCGGAATGAAAAGACTGAATGTTCTACAGTTAAACTAGAAGATACAAAAATAGGTGTAGACACAATGAGTTTGCGAAGGGATATAGATAGAAGATAGACACAAAATGCTGGAGTAACTCAGCGGGGCAGGCAGCATCACTGGAGAGAAGGAATGGGTGACGTATCTGGTCAAGACCCTTCTTCAGACTCAGATATAGATAGGTTAAAAAGATGACATGTAGCTGGCAGCGAAAATATAATTTGAGCAAACGCAAAGATGACCACATTGGAAAGAAGAATGGAAAAGCAAATTATTTAAACTGAGTGGGGCTACAAAATTTATCACTGTATCTTGGCACACTTAACAATAAACTAAACAAAAATGTTGTGGATCAAGGGAATGTGCAGTGATAGCACATGAAACAAAGCTGGCATGAAGATGCAGCAAGTAACAAGGAAGGCAAATGGAATAGTGGTATTTACTGTAAGAGGTATGGAGCATTAAAGACTATGCAGATTTTAATCTCCACAGTGATTGCATTGGAGACAATTCATACAAAGCTCACTAGTTGGATTCTTGTGATGAGGAGCTGAAGCAGCGATAGCTGGAACTTATACTTACTGGAGTTGAGATGAATGAGGGGTAATATTGTTGTAAATCAGGGGACTGTGAAGAATGTATAGGGCGACTGCGCAGACCAAGAAGGGGTCAAAGTTAAAGGGCAGCAAATGAGAGGGAGGGAACAATGTATTTTGTTTATCCACTGTGGGAGGCAGAGAAATTCTGCAACTTGGTGTCAGATATAACCCATGACAATTAAGCCAAGAGATGCTGTCACTGGGGCAATAGACAAGAAAAATCAGGACTCGGGTGAATTTTGGAAGCATAGTTTATGTGGAGGTTAGAAAAGTCGCTCTGTGGACAGATAGAAGTTGGTACCACGTGGGAAATCTGTATGAGAAGTAAACCATACCAAATGCATTTAGAAGCCAATCAAGGCAATTAGCCAGTATAATAGATTAGTAACAAGTGACGGCTTTTGTTGATGTTGATCATCATCATGTTGTGAAGGAGAATGAACCAGATCAAAGAATAAGATCATATGAAAGAAACCATAAAACTAGCGGGAATATACAAAGATCTTCGATAAGAATTTGAAGCAAGAAATGGACAGTTCACTGTAGAGGACGTCATGAGAATGAGCTCTTTGAAAAAAAGGTTTGAATCAACCAGAAAAAAACATATAGAGTAACTGAATATTTAAGAATAGTAAACGGCAATGAACACCAGCCTGTATCCTGAAAACATTGTCAAATGTGCAGAACCTGTACACGATTTACAATCCAAAATTAGTTTAATTCCAAATATCCCACTTGGAATATTGTTTTGTTTTTTAATTTAAGTGGTCAAAAAGACCTACTGTAAAGAATGAAAATATTTACATTCTATCAAACCTTTCACCAAAAGTGGGCAATGAACAAGTTTAGAAAAAATAATTAGATGTTGCAACACCAACACTTTGCAGTTAACACAGAAGAGAGAAGTAAATAGCGTAATGATAAAAGTGAAGGTTGTCATTTACCCACCTCATCAGAACACTAATATTTGTTGCATCGATCAAATATGCGCATCTGGAGTTCATTACAAGGACAACAGATCTGCACTTTTTATCCAGAGTTTTGGCAAATAATTCACCGGTATATTCAGATTCATTTTCCCCATGAGACTGAATGAGAATGAATTTCTATTTCTTATTCGTATACAACTAGGCATCAGTCAAAATCATGCAGTAAAACACACCACCTGGTAATGTCTGTGTGACATTTACACAAGAAAAATGTACAGGAGAGAAAAAGGTGCATTATGGAGTCATACTGCAAGGAAACAGGCCCTTCAGCCCAACTCATCCATGCCGACCAAGATGACCCATCTCAGCTAGTCCCATTCACCGGCATTTGATCCATCTCACTCTAAACCTTTCCAATTCATGTATCTATCCAAGTGTCTTTTAAATGTTGTTATTGTATCTGCATCAACTACCTTTGACAATTCGTACAATATACCCACCAGCATCTGAGTAAAAAAGTTGTCCCTCAGGTTCCTATTAAATCTTTCCCCTCTCACCGTAAACACATGCCCTCTGGTTCTTGATTCTCCTACCCCGTGTAAAAGAGACCGCATTCACCCTATCATTCCCCATGCTTTTAAACACCTGGATAAGATCACCCCTCCGTCTCCTGCGCTCCAAGGAATAAAGTTCTAGCCTGCCCAACCTCTCCCTATAGCTCATGCCTTTAAGTCCTGTCACCATCGTCATAAATCTTCTCTGCTCTCTTTTCAGCTTAATGACACCAATCCTAAAGCAGGGCAAGTGAAACAGAACACTTGGGTAAGTATGTGAGAATTATAAGAACCACTGGAGGAAATCAGTTTGAATCGATGGACGTAGAATCATACATGGGAAATGTACAAGAAAAAAAACTTTACGAAGTATGCTGAATTTCAAATGTTATTGGAAACTGCTCAATAACTTTTTGATTTATAAAGTTTGTGGAAAATGAATAACAACAAACCTAAATGCTGTAAGGCTGCAAGAATGGAGGAGAAATGTTTATATTTAAGAATGTGATCCACAGCCACAGCCGTTCTGTTGCATAATTTCTGATCCTCATGGCTGTTCTGATTGGCCTGTTGTATGCGGTGTCTGATCGCAATGATTTGAGGATTGCTCATTTTCTTACGCAACCAATATCCTTTCCACACAGCCTGCAAAAATGAGACATTTGTCGACATACTCTTCAACAAATAGATGCATTGTTACAAAAAAATCTCATATTCACCAAGGCCGTTATAAACTAATATTTGAGTTTCTAACTACTTCAGCACAATGGTTTATATATGTTTTTGATAGGTAAAACTAAATCGGTATGCAACACGCCTTTCCAAACACACACACAAAACAATGAAATGCGCATTTTTCTACTTACAATAACGTCTTGAATGCTCCAACGACACTAATAACTAACCTGCATTCTGATAATTCCACGGCAAGTTCTCTTTGCATGGATTTTAAAAAGAAACTTCCTGACAGATTTCTGAATGACAACAGCTGCTCTGTGTCGTCGCAACAGCCAAGCTTTCACAATCCGCTGTGATACAATGATCTTTTCACGTTCATTGATATATTGGCTGCGTTGCAGCCAAGTCCGGAACCATCTCTATAATGCAAGGGGGGAAACAACAATTTTGAAAGATAATTTGATTTGTTTCACAGAAATGAATACATCTTTGTGTATCAGTCAGAGGTAGACCTGAAAGACTTTGACAATAAAAACAAAAAAATCATGAGCTGTCCAAGGCACACAGTATAGAAACAAGTCCTCGTCGACGTCGTCGTCGTCCCCCCCCACTACCGCACAGATTGTATCATTACATAATCAATGAACATACCAACACGCAGACATAGTGTATATGGGCAGAAACCAGAACACCTGGAGAACATCCAAGCACAGGGAGAACATGTAAACGCCACCCAAGATAGAGGTTAGGGTTTAACTTGGGAGCTAGCTGTAAGGCAGCAGCTGTTGGCTGTGGCAATGTTTTGCTCCTTATGCATTTTGCTTTTGACGGATGGACAAACAGTTTATGCTCAGGCAGGGGTATATAGAATCACTATTTACAAACTAATTGGAAAGTTTTTCAGACACAAGGAACTGCAGGTGTTGGTTTACACAAAGACATAATACTGGAGTAACTCAGCAGCATCTCTGGAGAACATGAATAGGCAACATTTTGGGTTAGGATGTTGTTGTACCAGTAAGAACTGTTTGTTGCTTTCCCAACAACAAACCTTGGATTACAAGCAATATCAAGAGCCTCCTAAAAGAGAAAAAGGAGGCTTTCAAGGTTGGTGACCGGGAAAAGATCAAGAGGGTACAGCATGACGTGAAAAGGAGCATGAAGCATGCAAAAGAGGACTATAAAAGGAAGCTGGAGAGGAAAGTGCAGCACAACAGCATCAAAGAGGTGTGGAGATGAATGAAGACCATCACTGGCTTCAAGGAGAAGAGAAGCCAGCCGTCAGGGGATGTGGACAAGGCCAATGAGTTTAACCTGTTTTGTAACAGGTTTGATCTGGTGTCCCCTCCTACCTCTGCAGGTGCAGCCTCTCCCCCACCATCACCTCCACGAGGCAGCACCTCCTATGCCGGCATCTCCTCAACATGGCGGACGAGGTGAGAGCTGAACTGAAGAGGCTGTGCTCTGGTAAAGCAGCTGGTCCTGATGGTGTATGTCCTAGGCTACTGAAAGACTGTGCAGCTCAGCTTGCAGAGCCTCTCCAGACCATTTTCAACCTGAGTCTTCAGTCTGGGAGGGTACCAGGTCTGTGGAAAACATCATGTCTCGTGCCGGTTCCCAAGGCAGGGCGGCCGACCGAGATCGACGACTTCACATCTCATATCATGAAGACAATGGAGCGGCTACTTCTTCGTCTCCTGAGACAAGTCCAGCACGCACTCGACCCACTACAGTTTGCGTACCAGGAGAACTTCTTCGTCTCCCTGCGCTGTAGAACAGAGCGGTTCAGGAGATCCTTCACCCCTGCAGCCATTAGATTTTATAATATTGATTGTTAATCTGTATGGGGATGCTTTGCCCTTTTAATAGTTATGTATTGGGTTCTTATTAAGTATTTATTGCATTTATGTATTGTCAGCATTGAATGTATTGTCTGCTTTATGTTCTGACTGTGTTGGCTACTGGATATCTGAATTTCCCTGAGGGGATCAATAAAGTATTTATCTATCTATCTAGACGGATTGTCGTAAGAAATAGAAAGCTGGAGGCATGGTGGGGGCGGAACAAAGCCTGGTAAGAGATAGGTGGATACAGGTGCAGGAAGATTTTTGATTGGAGATCAAGCAGGAGAAGCTAAGCAAGAGAAAACACTGATTGACTCTAGCCCAAGTGGGAGGAGAGAAGTGAGTCAAAGTGGGGAAAACAGTTGAAAACTGAGGAATTTGGTTTGTAAATCGGTAAATTAGGCAATTTATCAGTCAATATAAGCAAGACTGCTCTTAGGGAGCAGCCCTGTGAGTAAAGTGTGAGTCTTTGGCTCGAGAGTCTTCGGCGAGGAGGCTGAGGAGAGGAGGCTACGCAAAACACTGCAGAGGGAGAGATGAAAGAAGGAGATGTCAGGCAAGCTGATTCAGTGTGATGCTTGCTGTATATGTGGCAGGTCAAGGACACTGCTGGTGCCTCTGGCTGCTACAAATGTGACAAGTGCATCCAGGTAAAGCTCCTGAAGGACCGTGTTGGGGAACTGGAGAAGCAAGTGGATGACCTCAGTTCCGTCCGAGAAACGGAGTCCTTCCTCGACAAGTCCTACAGTAAGATTGTTACACCTAAGGTACTGGAATAGAGAAGGTGGGAGACAGTGAGAAAGGGAGGGAAGCATGGAATGCAAACGTCCCCGGGTGTTGTACCTCTTGTGAACAGGTTCACCCACTTAGAAGCTGTCGGGACAGAAGACGTTTTTACACTGAGCGGCGGACTGGCTTGCGATGCGAATAGGGCTGTTGAGCCAAAACCAAAAATGCCAAATCAGGCAACGCCATTGTAGTGGGAGACTCTATTGTGAGAGGTACGGACAGGGGTTTCTGCGGCAACAGACGAGATTCGAGGATGGTGTGCTGCCTTCCTGGTGCAAGGATCCAGGATGTCATGGACAGAGTGCAGAAAATCCTCAAGGGCAAAGGTGAACAGCCGGAAGTGGTAGTGCATGTCGGCACAAACGATGTCGGAAAGAAGGGGATGAATATTCTGCAGCGTGACTTTAGAGAGCTCGGAAAAATGCTGAAAAGCAGGACCTCCAGGGTTGTTATCTCCGATATACAAAAATGCTGGAGAAACTCAGCGGGTGCAGCAGCATCTATGGAGCGAAGGAAATAGGCGACGTTTCGGGCCGAAACCCTTCTTCAGACTGATGGGGGGGGGGGGGGAGAAGGAAGGAAAAGGGGGGGGGGGGGGGCCCGGGGGGGGGGGGATGGGAGGAGACAGCTCGAGGGTTAAGGAAGGGGAGGAGACAGCAAGGGCTAGCAAAACTGGGAGAATTCAACGTTCATGCCATCCGGACGCAAGCAGCCCAGGCGGAATATGAGGTGCTGTTCCTCCAATTTCCGGTGTTGCTCACTCTGGCAATGGAGGAGACCCAGGACAGAGAGGTCGGATTGGGAATGGGAGGGGCAGTTGAAGTGCTGAGCCACCGGGAGTTCAGGTAGGTTATTGCGGACTGAGCGGAGGTGTTCGGCGAAACGATCGCCCAACCTCCGCTTAGTCTCCCCGATGTAAATCAACTGACATCTAGAGCAGCGGATGCAGTAAGGTGTTCGGCGAAACGATCGCCCAATCTCCGGTTTGCTTCCAGTTCCTCGTGCTGGCGAGAGCAGAAACAGGGTGATACGGGACCCGAATGTGTGGCTGAGGAACTGGTGCACGGGGCAGGGATTTCGATTCTTAGATCACTGGGATCTGTTTTGGAGTAAGGGGGAACTGTACAAAATGGACGGATTGCATCTTAACAGGTGGGGGACTAGCATTCTGGCAGGCAGGTTTGCCACTGTCGAATGGGATAGTTGAGGATGGAGTTAAAGGGAAAGGGTTTCTTAAATGTGTGAGCGTAGAGACAGAGGGGTGTAAAATGAGGGTAGAAGCAATAGGCACGGTGAAAAGTAAAAGTGGCAGGCAGACAAATCCAGGGCAAAAATCAAAAAGGGCCACTTTTCAAGATAATTGTATAAGGGGTAAGAGTGTTGTAAAAACAAGCCTGAAGGCTTTGTGTCTCAATGCAAGGAGCATTCGTAATAAGGTGGATGAGTTGAATGTGCAGATAGCTATTAATGACTATGATATAGTTGGGATCATGGAGACATGGCTCCAGGGTGACCAAGGCTGGGAGCTGAACATCCAGGGATATTCAATATTCAGGAGGGATAGACAGAAAGGGAAAGGAGGTGGGGTAGCGTTGCTGGTTAGAGCAGATTAACGCAATAGAAAGGAAGGACATCAGCTTGGAGAATGTGGAATCGATATGGGTAGAGCTGCGAAACACTAAGGGGCAGAAAACGCTAGTGGGAGTTGTGTACAGGCCACCTAACAGTAGTAGTGGAGTTGGGGATGGCATCAAACAGGAAATTAGAAATACGTGCAACAAAGGTAAAACAGTTATAATGGGTGACTTCAATCTACGTATAGATTGGGTGAATCAAATTGGCAAGGGTGCTGAGGAAGAGGATTTCTTGGAATGTATGCGGGATAGTTTACTAAACCAACATCTAGAGGAACCAACGAGAGAGCAGGCTATTCTAGATTGGGTATTGAGTAATGAGGTAGGGTTAGTTAGCAGTCTTGTTGGGCGTGGCCCCTTGGGCAAGAGTGACCATAATATGGTTGAGTTCTTCATTAGGATGGAGAGTGACATTGTTAATTCAGAAACAAGGGTCCTGAACTTAAAAAAAGGTAACTTTGAGGGTAGACTGGCAATTGATTCTTAATGGGTTGACGGTGAATTTGCAATGGAAGGCATTTAGAGACTGCATGGATGAACTACAACAATTGTTCATTCCAGGTACACAAAAATGCTGGAGAAACTCAGCGGGTGCAGCAGCATCTATGGAACGAAGGAAATAGGTGACGTTTCGGGCTGAAACCCTTCTTCAGACTGATAGGGGGTGGGGGGGGGAAGAAGGTAGGAAAAAGGGAGGAGGAGGAGCCCGAGGGCGGGGGGATGGGAGGAGACGGCTCGAGGGTTAAGGAAGGGGAGGAGACAGCAAGGGCTAGCAAAATTGGGAGTATTCAATGTTCATTCCCACCGGACGCATGCTACCCAGGCGGAATATGAGGTGCTGTTCCTCCAATTTCCGGTGTTGCTCACTCTGGCAATGGAGGAGACCCAGGGCAGAGAGGTCGGATTGGGAATGGGAGGGGGAGTTGAAGTGCTGAGCCACCGGGAGTTCAGGTAGGTTCTTGCGGACTGAGCGGAGGTGTTCGGCGAAACGATCGCCCAACCTCCGCTTAGTCTCACCGATGTAAATCAGCTGGCATCTAGAGCAGCGGATGCAGTAGATGAGGTTGGAGGAGATACAGGTGAACTTTTGTCGCACCTGGAACGACAGCTTGGGTCCTTGAATGGAGTCGAGGGGGGAGGTAAAGGGACAGGTGTTGCATTTCTTGCGGTTGCAACGGAAAGTGCCCAGGGAGGGGGTGGTACGGGAGGGAAGAGAAGAATTCACCAGGGAGTTGCAGAGGGAGCGGTCTTTGCGGAAGACAGACATGGGGGGAGATGGGTAGATGTGGCGAGTGGTGGGGTCACGTTGGAGGTGGCGGAAATGGCGGAGGATGATTTGTTGTATTTGCCGGCTGGTGGGGTGAAAGGTGAGGACTGCGGAACTCTGCCCTTGTTGCGAGTGCGGGGATGGGGAGAGAGAGCAGTGTTGCGGGATATGGAAGAGACCCTGGTGCGAGCCTCATCTATGGTGGAGGAGGGGAATCCCTGTTCCCTGAAGAGCGAGGATATTTCCGATGCCCTGGTGTGGAACGTCTCATCCTGGGAGCAGATGCGGCGTAGGCGAAGGAATTGGGAGTATGGGATGGAATCCTTACAGGAGGCAGAGTGGGAAGACGTGTAGTCCAGATAGCCATGTGAGTCAGTTGGTCTGTAGTGTATGTAGGTCAGAAGTCTATCCCCTGCGATGGAGATGGTGAGGTCAAGGAATGGTAGGGAAGTGTCGGAAAAGGTCCAGGTGTATTTGATTGCCGGATGGAAGTTGGTGGTGAAGTGGATGAAGTCAGTCAGTTGTGTGTGGGTGCAGGAGGTGGCCCCAAAGCAGTCGTCAATGTAACGGAGGTAGAGGTCGGGGATGGGGCCCTGGTACGTATTGAACAAGGATTGTTCGACATACCCGACAAAGAGGCAGGCGTAGCTGGGGCCCATGCGTGTGCCCATAGCTACGCCTTGTGTTTGGAGGAAATGGGAGGAGTCAAACGTAAAGTTGTTGAGGGTGAGTACCAACTCCGCTAGGCGGAGGAGAGTGTCAGTGGCTGGGTATAGGTTGCTCCTCTGGTCGAGGAAGAACCGGAGGGCTTTGAGGCCATCCTGGTGGGGGATGGAGGTGTAGAGTGACTGGACGTCCATGGTGAAGATGAGGGGGTGAGGGCCTAGAGAGTGGAATGCGCGGAGGCGTCGGAGAGTGTCTAGAACATAGGTGGGAAGGGATTTGACCAAGGGGGATGGTATGGTGTCAAGGTATGTGGAGATGAGTTCGGTGGGGCACGAACAAGCAGAGACAATGGGTCTTCCGGGAGAGCCGGGTTTGTGGATTTTGGGGAGAGCGGGGAACGATGAGGTTGGAAGCTTGGTCGGGCAGGGCGTGGGAGTTGATGAAGTCGGTGATGGTGCTAGATATGGTGGCCTGGTGCTCGTCAGTGGGGTCATGGTCCAGGGGTAAGTAGGAGGAGGTGTCCGAGAGTTGGCGCGTGACCTCAGATTTGTAGAGATCGACGCGCCATCCCAGTTGTTCATCCCAGTTTGGCAAAAAAATAAATCAGGGAAGGTAGTGCATCCGTGGATAACAAGGGAAATCAGGAATAGTATCAAAACAAAAGATGAAGCATACAAATTAGCCAGAAAAAGCAGCCTACCAGAGGACTTGGAGAAATTCAGAGTCCAGCAGAGGACAAAGGGCTTAATTAGGAAAGGGAAAATAGATTATGAAAGAAATCTGGCAGGGAACATAAAAACTGACTGCAAAAGCTTTTATAGATATGTGAAGAGAAAAAGATTAGTTAAAACAAATGTAGGTCCCTTGCAGTCAGAAACAGGTGAATAAGGGGAACAAGGACATGGCAGACCAATTGAATAACTACTTTGGTTCTGTCTTCACTAAGGAAGACATAAATAATCTGCCGGAAATAACAGGGGACCGGGGGTCAAATGAGATGGAGGAACTGAGTGAAATCCAGGTTAGCCGGGAAGTGGTGTTAGGTAAATTGAATGGATTAAAGGCCGATAAATCACCAGGGCCAGATAGGATGCATTCCAGAGTACTTAAGGAAGTAGCCCCAGAAATAGTGGATGCATTAGTGATAATTTTTCAAAACCTTTTAGATTCTGGAGTAGTTCCTGAGGATTGGAGGGTAGCTAATGTAACCCCACTTTTTAAAAAGGGAGGGCGAGAGAAAACAGGGAATTACAGACCAGTTAGTCTAACGTCGGTAGTGGGGAAACTGCTAGAGTCAGTTATTAAACATGGGATAGCAGCACATTTGGAAAGTGGTGAAATCATTGGACAAAGTCAGCATGGATTTATGAAAGGTAAATCATGTCTGACGAATCTATAGTATTTTTCGAGGATGTAACTAGTAGAGTGGATAAGGGAGAACCAGTGGATGTGTTATATCTGGACTTTCAGAAGGCTTTCGACAAGGTCCCACATAAGAGATTAGTATACAAACTTAAAGCACACGGTATTGGGGGTTCAGTATTGATGTGGATAGAGAACTGGCTGGCAGACAGGAAACAAAGAGTAGGAGTAAACGGGTCCTTTTCACAATGGCAGGCAGTGACTAGTGGGGTACCGCAAGGCTCAGTACTGGGACCCCAGCTATTTACGATGTATATTAATGATTTGGACAAGGGAATTGAATGCAACATCTCCAAGTTTGCGGATGACAGGAAGCTGGGGGGCACTGTTAGCTGTGTGGTGGATGCTAGGAGGCTGCAAGGTGACTTGGATAGGCTGGGTGAGTGGGCAAATGCATGGCAATTGCAGTATAATGTGGATAAATGTGAGGTTATCCATTTTGGTGGCAAAAACAGGAAAGTGGACTATTATCTGAATGGTGGCCGATTAGGAAAGGGGGAAGATGCAACGAGACCTGGGTGTCATGGTACACCAGTCATTAAAAGTAGGCATGCAGGTGCAGCAGGCAGTGAAGAAGGCAAATGATATGTTAGCATTCATAGCAAAAGGATTTGAGAATAGGAACAGGGAGGTTCTACTGCAGTTGTACAGGGTCTTGGTGAGACCACACCTGGAGTATTGCATACAGTTTTGGTCTCCTAATCTGAGGAAAGACATTCTTGCCATAAAGGGAGTACAGAGAAGGTTCACCAGACTGATTCCTGGGATGTCAGGACTTTCATATGAAGAAAGACTGGATAGACTTGGTTTGTACTTGCTAGAATTTAGAAGATTGAGGAGGGATCTTATAGAAACGTACAAAATTCGTAAGGGGTTGGACAGGCTAGATGCAGGAAGATTGTTCCTGATGTTGGGGAAGTCCAGAACAAGGGGTCACAGTTTAAGGATAAGGGGGAAATCTTTTAGGACCGAGATGAGGAAAACATTTTTCACACAGAGAGTGCTGAATCTCTGGAATTCTCTGCCACAGAAGGTAGTTGAGGCTAGTTCATTTGCTATATTTAAGAGGTAGTTAGATGTGGCCCTTGTGGCTAAAAGGATCAGGGGGTATGGAGAGAAGGCAGGTACAGGATACCGAGTTGGATGATCAGCCATGATCATATTGAATGTGCTCGAAGGGCCGAATGGCCTACTCCTGCACCTATTTTCTATGTTTCTATGAGATGGGTGACAAAGGCCAGACATTGAAAAGACAAAAAGTGTGAGTTAAGGGGAAAGGACATGAATTGTGAAGCCAGAGAAAGAATATCACTGGAAGGGAATGAGTGGGTGGGAAAGTAGAAATGGGAAAGGGAAAGAGAGAAATGGGTACCGTCCCGCTATTCGGCCTCCTCTTTTCTCTTTGCCTGACCTAGATGGACTCTCATTTCTCCCTTTACCTTTCAGTCTTCCCTTCCACAATTACAACATACCTGTGATAAAGGAGGAATTTGTCATATTTTATTAGCTCTTGAACATCTCATGGATATGTTAGGTAGATGTGAACATTTTGTTTTCAGTACTGATTAAAACTGTTAAAATGATCCTTGAATCTTTTGAAGCAAATAGTAAATAACAAGTCTGGAATAACTCCTCCAAACAATAATTATATTACAATATTATAACATGGTGACCAGATTAGTTCTTCTGTTAGCATGTCAAACTCTAGATTTTCTGAGATTTAAAAAAAGGTTGATCAGCGAGAAGTTCACCTTTTCCATTATTTATTACCTGAATATAAATGACTGAGTTGATCTTGTCTTTCGCACGTTTAAGAGCCATATAGTCTCTGAATGCTTTCTGAATCTTAATAGCGCAAATATTGTGATATGCAACAGCAATGAAACAAAGCCTCCTTTGTGCTGCTTTTTTCTCAGCAAGCTGTAAATGAGGATAAGTAAAAAGATTATTATTTAATATGGCATGACCATACCACAGTAAAATACCCTTTTACAGCATTCCAGTCATTACAGTTCATATATTCAAATTTGAACTAAATGATAGTCTTGTTACAACTTTCTACAAACTGTCAATGTTAAAAGACACAAAGTGCTGGAGTAACAGCATTATTAATAATACCTTTTGACGAACCAACCACCCACGACAAAGGGACTGCAAGCAAATCACCAACTTCCTAATTTTATTGTATTTCGCCTTTTCAATTTGTGCAAGATGCCATGCTCGGTATTGTCTCTGTATAACCATTGCAGCCTTTCTTTGCTGAAGGAACTTCTTTCTTTGGGTATAAGCTCCAAATTTAAGTTGAATTAGAGAAGCTGCTTCATGTTTCTGCAATTCCAATAAAAGATGATAAGCACTCAGAGTACAATGATGTGGCAGTTTCATTCGTTCCAACTAATTAAGCTTCATTCAATTTCACATATTGGATCAATGGATCGTGCTTTGCAAGCATAACAAGGTTCTTTGAAGAAATTAAATTACTAGATGAGCGGAGGGGTAAACAGTGGTGCAAAATTCCAAGTTCTATGCAGAGTTTAATGACTGGAAAAGAAACAAGCAATTATGCAGTTAAACTAAATATAAATTATGGTTTTAAGTGACCAATAAAAATATTCCATCACAAAACAACAAACAAAATTGGATACTGCTACATCTTGAATCAATGTATGAACATTTAATTTTAAGATAAAGGAATGAACTTTAAATATTCATTTTCCTTTAATGTAAATTGACTGCGTCTATTGAAGAAATTATTAAAATCCGCCAAAACAGAAGGGGGAAAATACTCTCCCATCGTAAACCTAGTTTCCAATCTAGTGTAAATCATTCAATATCGGACAAACCAGAAATTGAAACATTCTGCTGATGTTAAAAATATACACTGATTTCTGCAGAAAAAAAGCTCATGTATGAGTTTAGATAGGGTTAAGGTAGAGAAGAAAATTAACAAAGGGAGGGGAATGATGATACAAAAAAAACACTTGATTTGATTTGGGACAGCACTATGGCCAGCGGCTTGAGTGAGCATTATATTCAGAACAAATTTCTCTGGACTAACGTAAATTGTTGTCATTCTGGGCCTGTAGCTCTTATGATCCAAGTGAAATCTAGTGCCGACATACATTCCTTCCACGATCCTGGAACTGACTGGTTTGTCTTCATACTTAAGCACATGGAGAATGTAAGATGCTAGCAATCTTACCAAACCATATACATTCAAGAATAAAACTATATTCTTATTATATGAGGTAAAAGAGTAATCAAAATTTTTGACAATGTGTCACGTGGTCATCAGTGCTGTGACAAATTAAGACAAAACAACACAGCCCTGAACTGGAGGAATGCAGCGATCTGTCTTGCAGGATCGAAGGAAGATGCAGCCAATTCAAATCCCTTGAAGGATTTGAACACAATGAGAACTTAATATCAGAAATGATGTCTCTCTTTCCCTTGGGACGTTCAAAAATATTGGTATTCTATTATTGTTGAACAATGCAATTAAAGCCATTATTATCTCCGATTTTTCACAGCACAATTTAAAAAAGTGCTCTGCATCTCTACATTTAAAATATAAAGAATTGACAGGTATTACTATTGAAAAAAATAAACATTCACTGGTCATTAAAATTTATGAACATATTAAATATTTTATTTAAACAAATTAGAAAAATAGGCAATCATTATGCAATGCCACAGGTCTAGATTGTGGCTTCACTGCATACACTAGAATGTCACACAGAAGTGCATCCTGTCCCCTCAGACCATTCCTGCTTTACCCCTCGTCTCAGTGCCCACAGTTCACTCTGAAGTTTTGTACTATAATGCATAGGTGCAGGCATCAGGAATGAGTTGACCTGTGCACTCTACAACTATTGAGCAGCTTGGCCGACTCCTATTTCACTTTCCACACGTTTTCTCACGTGTTCCCAGCAACTTGTTTTTATTTCACCAGGTTGCAAATTACTATCAAAAATAGTTACCCTGATCATTTGGTTTCTGACTTTCCATCCTTTGCAAAAGGCCTGGATTTTGACAGCTGCCTTGGCTCTTGTGCGTTTTGCATGCTCCAATTTCCTTTCTGCCACAGCCACTTTCCATCTACGTTGAATAACAATTGTGGCAACTTGGATTTTTAGAAACCTGTAAACGCAAAATTTACAAATGTTATTAATTTAATCGAAATACATTTAACTTTTAGAGGACTTAACATTCAAAGACAACTTTGTCAAAACAACCCATGTACACTAGAAATAAAAAGGAACCATAAATGCTAGTCTATACCAAAGATAAACACAAATGCTGGTGTAACTCAGCTGGTCAGGCAGCATCTTTGGAGAATTCTCAGGAGGTGACGTTTCAGGTCAAGACGCATCTGAAAATAATTAGATGACACCATTTATCCATTTTCTCCAGAAATGCACCTTGATCAACTGAGTTACTCCAGCATTTTGTGTCCATCTACATACACTGGTGATTTGTTCTCAATATTAATTTGCAATTTCATTTCTTGAAAACCAGTGGTAACTTCTGGACCCTTCCCCATTACTCACGCTCTAACACAAATTAGTATCTGTGTATAACACAGAAAATGTGTATAATTTTATGGCACGGAATGTTGGTGCAAGTGGTAAAACAGTTCCTGTCCTCTTAAACAGGACACACAAGACTGCTGCAACTGAGCTAACAGCTTGGGAGTCCAACTAAGAATGTACAGAGAAACACGAGGAGGACTCTACTGACCTGTTGGCTCCTCGCATTATGGTTGCGAAGACAAAAGGACCAGTGGTCTGATCCTAAAACAATTAATCTTGTTAGGAATATAGGGAGAGTTTCTTACTAAAGGGAATGTGGCTACTAATGATAACAAGCCTGTTGAGTACCAATAAAGAGATGTGGCATTAAATCATTTATTGAACCAAAGGGATGTTTTCTTATGGCTAGATATTGACCAGGGAATCAATATGGTTAAAAAGTAATATTAGACAGGTACATGGAAAGGACATGTTTAGAGGGTATGGACCAAGCGCAGGCAGGTGGGACTAGTGTAGCTGGGACATGTTGGCCGATGTGGGCAAGTTGAGCCGAAGGGCCATTTTCCACACTGTATGAATCTATGACTCGATAACTGTTTATATATCTCAGTATTGAGGATATAGATCACATTCAATTGTGTAGGAATGAACTGTAGATGCTGGTTTAAATCAAAGATAGACACAAAAAAGGATGTTCCTTAGGGATCAACAACATGGAAGCGTATGCGTGGAGTTAACGGGAAAGAGAGTGCAGAAAAGGTCATAGAACTAAAATAGAAGTCTCCAGTAGTAACAGGACAGAAAGTTTAAAAAGGGAGAAGAGAGTAAGGTCAAGTAAAATCGGGATGGTTGTGAGAGGGGTGGTCAACACCAAATTGAAGGTATTATATGCGAATGCACGTAGCATGAGGAACAAATTGGATGAGCTTGTAGCACAGTTGGAAACTGGCAGCTATAAAATGGATCAGAGCTGGGCGCTGAATATACAGGGTTATACGTCCAATCGGAAAGGTGGGCAGAGGACGTGGGGTAGCTTGGTTGGTTAGGAATGAACTTCAGTCCTTAGCGAGAGATGACAGATGATCAGATGTAGAGTTGTTGTGGATAGAGCTGAGAAATTATATGGGTGAAAAGACTCAAGTAGGAGCTATCTACTGCCCCCCAAATAATAGGCAGGATATAGAGTACAAGTTACATCGAGAGATAAAATTGGCATGTAGAAATATGCAGGTACACTGGGAAAATTAGGTTGGTACTAGACCCAAAGAAAGGGAATTTGTAGAGTGCCTCTGTTATGGATTCTTAGAGCAGCATGTAGTGAAGCCTACCAGGGAAAAGGCAATTCTGGATTTAGTGTTATGTAATGAACCGGATTTGATAAGAGAACTAAAGGTAAAGGAACCATTAGGAGATAGTGACCACAGCGTGATAAGTTTTAATCTGCAATTTGAGGGGAGATGGTGAAATTGGATGTGTCGGTATTGCAGCTAAGCAAAGAGGACTACAGAGAAGGCACGTGACGTCAGGGTAGGCAAGGTAGGCACGTGACGTCAGGGTAGGCAAGGTAGGCACGTGACGTCAGGGTAGGCAAGGTAGGCACTGCCTACCCTGACTAAAATTATAAAATGATAATAACTAAATATAAATAATAAAGGCATGGGAGAATTATGCCTATCTAAAAGATCGATCTCTTAGGTAGGCATAATTCTCCGTGCCTTTCATCCGCAGCGTTTGTAACCCTTGAAGGGCTGTGCAGCCCACGTGCCGTCAGCGCTGCTTCAAGCCGTCAATTTAAAGGGAGCTGAAGGCAGCAGAAATTCTGCCTTTGCAGCACTGTGCATGCGCAGCGCTGGTTTCTTGGCGGGGTTTTCAAATATGATTGTCAATATTTTAAGTGTATCTTAGTAAACAAAGAGAGAAGAATGGAGTTTGTGTACCAATAATGTGGTAAGTACATTTTGTGTTTATGTTTTTAAATACTGTATTTCCCGGGGTGTGGGGGGAGAACGCCTTTCACAGCGTTTGGGGAGTCTGGCCCGGGGTAAAGTTGCAGGGGGGGCACGAATGTTGTGAAGGAGGGGATCGGGAGCATGCCACTTGCGACGCTCCTTGCATGGAGGCGTGCAATGCCACCGCATTGAGGCCGGGGTGAAAAGTAGCTCGGGTGGCTGTGAGCAGCCTCCACCTTAGCTCCTTCTGCCGGCCCCCACCCACCTCTGGCAGCTCTCCGTCTAAAAACCTCTCTCCTGCCGCTCGCTGGCCTCACTCATGTCAGGTTGAGGTTACTCAGCTGTGGGAATTTAAGGATTTGCAGGAAGCCGCTGACATGAGCGAGCGGCAAGTGAGAGGTGTTCAGACGGAGAGCACTGCCAGAAGTGAGCGGGCCGGCAGAAGGCGCTGAAGTGGTAGCCTGTTCTGCAATCGGGTCCCGGCGGCCACTCGCAGCCACCCGAGCTGCTTCTATCCCCGGCTACAATGCGGTGGCACCCGGAGCGCTGCGGCAGTGGTGAGTGAGTGAGTTACTGGCATTATCCCTGACCCCCTCCTTCTCAACACTCCTGCCCTCCCTGCAACTTTACCCCTGGCACAGACTCTCCACACGCTGTGAAAGGAACTGTCCCCCCAATTGGTCCCTTGAACAAGTGTTGTAATTCAATAAGATGACAACTGATTCAGCGTTTCCCTGTACTCCCGTTTTTCCCACCATCTCTCCACCTGCCATCACCCTTCACCCCCCCCCCCCCACTCATTCAGTAATTCAGAATAAAGGAGACTTGGAAGCCTTGGACAAATTGAATTGTTACTGTCTTTATTTTTATTTTTTATTTTTACGGAGATAACAATCTGCACATGCGCTGTTTAAATTTTTTTTAAAGCTGACTGACTGCCTACCCCGAGTAATTACTCACGGCACGTGCCTGCTACAGATGCATGAGCTGGCCAAATTTGACTGGAAATGGACCCTAGCAGGGATGACAGTGGAACAGCAATGGCAGGAATTTCTGGGAATAATCCGGAAGATGCAGGATCTTTTCATTCCAAAGAGGAAGAAAGATTCTAGGTTGCGAAAGAGACGACTGTGGCTTACAAGAGAAGTCAAGGACAGTATAAAACTAAGAGAAGGCATGTAACATAGCAAAAATTAGTGGGAAGCCAGAGGATTGGGAAGCTTTTACAACAACAATACAACACAAATTTATTGTCATTTGAACCTCAAAGAAGTTCAAACGAAATTTGATTTCTGTAGTCATACAACAAGAAAAGACCCAAGACACACAAACAACACAATTTACACAACCATCCATCACAGTGAATCTCCTTCTCACTGTGATGGAAGGCAAAGTCTTGTCTCTCCCGTGTTGCATTCTTCTCCCGATGTTAAAGCCCCCGATGGGCAATGGCAAGCTCCACGGTGCTAGGCCCAAACAACAACAGAGACCCGACAGGGAAAAGGTCGGGTCACCCGTACAGGGAAGAGATTTAAATGTTTCCCCCACACCCCCGCCCCCCACATATACACAGCTAAACACAATATAAAAACCATAACGAACTATACATTCAACCGGACAAAAGATTTTAAAAAAGACAGACGGACTGCAGAGGAGGCAGGAGAAGTGATAATGGGGATTAAAGAAATGGCAGAGGAGTTGAATAACTTTTTTGCATCAGTCTTCACAGTGGAAGACACCAGCAACATGCCTGAAATTCAAAAGTGTCAGGGGGTGGAAGTTAGTGGAACAGCTATTACTAGGAAGAGGGTACTTGGGAAGCTGAAAGGGCTGAAGGTGGATAAGTCACCTGGACCAGATGGACTGCACCCTAGGGTTCTGAAAGAAGTGCCATTAGAGATTGTGGAAACATTGACAGTGATATTTCAAGAATCACTAGAGACAGGGTGGTCCCAGATGATTGGAAAATTGTCAATATTGCCACGCTGCACAAGAAGGGAGCAAAGCAGAATCGTTGATCGGACTTCGGTGGTTAAGATTTTAGAGTCCATTATAAAGGATGAGGTTACGGAATATTTAGAAGTTCATGATAAAATAGGCTGAAGTCAGCATGGGTTTGTGAAGGGGAGGTCTTCGACAAATTTGCTGGAATTCTTTGAAATATATAGGCCAGACAAAGGAGAGTCAGTAGTTGTTTAGATTTTCAGAAAGCCTTTAATAAGATGCCACACATGAGGCTGCTAAGGAAGATGAGAGCACATGGTATCAAAGGGCGGATAGTAGCATGGATAGCAGGTTGGCTGAATGACAGAATACAAAGAGTGGCAATAAAGGGGCCTTTGTCTGGTTGGCTGCCAGTGATTAGCGGAGTTCCGCAGGGGTCAGTTAATTTGCAAGTCGAATCGGTAGTAAAGAAAGCAAACTCAATGCAAGCGCCTCTACTTCCTGAGAAGATTACGGAGAGTCGGATTGTCAAGGAAGACTCTCTCTAACTTCTACAGGTGCACAGTCGAGAGCATGCTGACCGGTTGCATCGTGGCTTGGTTCGGCAATTTGAGCGCCCTGGAAAGGAAAGGACTACAAAAAGTAGTAAACACTGCCCTATCCATCATCGGCTCTGACCTTCCTTCCATCGAGGGGATTTATCGCAGTCGCTGCCTCAAAAAGGCTGGCAGTATCATCAAAGACCCACACCATCCTGGCCACACACTCATCTCCCTGCTACCTTCAGGTAGAAAGTACAGGAGCCTGAAGACTGCAACAACCAGGTTCAGGAATAGTTACTTCCCCTCAGCCATCAGGCTATTAAACCTGGCTCGGACAAAACTCTGATTATTACCAACCACTTTCTGTTATTTGCACTATCTGTTTATTTATTCATGTGTGTATATATTTATATCATGGTATATGGACACATTTATCTGTTTTGTAGTAAATGCCTACTATTTTCTGTGTGCTTAAGCAAAGCAAGAATTTCATTGTCCTATACAGGGACACATGACAATAAACTCACTTGAACTTGTATACAAAATCAGGAATGTAATGCTGAGGCTCTATAAGGTGCTGGTAAGGCCGCATTTGGAATATTGTGAGCAATTTTGGACACCATATATGAGGAAGGATGTGCAGGCCCTGCAGAAGTTTACAAGAATAATCCCACGCATGAGTAGGTTAACCTATGATGAGCGTTTGTAAGCACTGGGCCTGTACTCGCTGGACTTTAGAAGAATGAGGGGGACCTCATTGAAACATACAGAATAGTGAAAGACTTGGATAAAGTGCATGTGGAGAGGATGCTTCCACTAATGGGAGATTCTAGTAAGAGAGATCATAGCCTTAGAATCAAAGGACGTTCTTTTAGAAAGGAGATGAGGAGAAATGTATTTATTCAGAGGGTGGTGAATCTGTGGAATTATTTGCCACAGAAGGATGTGGAGGCCAAGTCAATGGATATTTTATACGGCAGAGCTAGATAGATTTTTGATTAGTACAGGTGTCAGAGGTTATGGGGTGAAGGCAGGAGAATGGGATTAGGGGGGAGAGATAGATAGCCATAATTGAATGGCAGAGTAGACTTGATGGGCCAAATGGCCTAATTCTGCTCCTATCACATCACAGAGGCCCAGGAGCCGTTGGTGTGGGAGGAGAAACGTCCGAGCGGTAAGCTTAAAACCCGAGCGCGGGGCTTGTTTTTACAGAGGCCCAGGAGCCGTTGGTGTGGGAGAAACCCAAATCTGTAACGTTCCATTCGCATTTCAAAACAAGTGGGCTTGAGGAAGCAGCTAATTGGTGGAAGCGGGCTAGAGAAAGCAGCTGATTGGGAGTCAGAGTCCTGCTGATTTCCTCCAGCAGTTTGTATTGTATCCTGGGTAAGGGGGGAGAATGAGGGCCAGGGCAGTTTACTGTTCTGGATGTCAGGTGTGGGAGGTCATGGAGTCTGATAGCCCTCCAGACGTCCACATCTGCGCCAGGTGCGTCGAGATGGAGCTTCTAAGGGACCGCATTAGGAACCTGGAGCAGCAGCTCGAAGACCTCTGTCTGGTCAGGGAGAGTGAGGAGGTCATAGAGAGGAGTTACAGAGAGGTGGTCACTCCAAGACCACGGGAGACAGACAAGTGGGTCACGGTTAGGAGGGGCAAGGGGCAGAGACTAGAAAGTACCCCGGTGGCTGTACACCTTGGCAATAAGTACTCCTCTTTGAGTGCTGTTGGGGGGAGGGACCCTACCTGGGGGTAGCGACAACGGCCGGGCCTTCGGTACAGAGACCGGTCCTGTTGCTCAGAAGGGTAAGGAAAAGAATAGGAGGGCAGTAGTAATAGGGGACTCTATAGTTAGGGGGTCAGACAGGCGATTCTGTGGACGCAGTCGGGAGACCCGGATGGTAGTTTGCCTCCCTGGTACCAGGATCTGGGATGTGTTTGAACGTGTCCAAGATATCCTGAAATGGGAGGGAGAGGAGCCCGAGGTCGTGGTACATATAGGTACCAATGACATAGGTAAAATAAGAGAAGAGGTCCTGAAAGGAGAATTTAGTGAGTTAGGAAGAGAGTTAAGGAAAAGGACCGCAAAGGTAACAATCTCAGGATTACTGCCTGTGCCATGCGACAGTGAGAATAGGATTGGAACGAGGTGGAGGATAAATGCGTGGCTGAAGGACTGGTGCAGTGGGCAGGGATTCAAGTTTCTGAATCATTGGGACCTCTTTTGGGGAAGGTGTGACCTGTACAAAAAGGACTGGTTGCACTTGAACCCGAGGGGGACCAATATCCTGGCGGGGAGATTTGCAAAGGCTACTGTGGGGAGATTTTAAACCAGAATGGTTGGGGGGAGGGGCTCATATAGACAAAGCTGGTAGACAGTGTGTGAGGCAGGAGACAGAGAAGGCAAGCACTCAAACCCAACATAGAAAGAAGAAAAAGATAATAAACAGAGAATAAGAGGTGGTGGGTTTCTTAAATGTGTGAGCAGAGACAGAGGGGTGTAAAATGAGGGTCGTAGCAATAGGTAGCAAGGTGAAAAGTAAAAGTGTCAGGCAGACAAATCCAGGGCAAAAATCAAAACGGGCCACTTTTCAACATAATTGTATAAGGGGTAAGAGCGCTGTAAAAACAAGCCTGAAGGCTTTGTGTCTCAATGCAAGGAGCATTCGTAATAAGGTGGATGAGTTGAATGTGCAGATAGCTATTAATGACTATGATATATTTGGGATCACGGAGACATGGCTCCAGGGTGACCAAGGCTGGGAACTGAACATCCAGGGATATTCAATATTCAGGAGGGATAGACAGAAAGGAAAAGGAGGTGGGGTAGCGTTGCTGATTAGAGAGGAGATTAACGCAATAGAAAGGAAGGATATTAGCTTGGAGGGTGTGGAATTGATATGGGTAGAGCTGCGAAACACTAAGGGGCAGAAAACGCTAGTGGGAGTTGTGTACAGGCCACCTAACAGTAGTAGTGGAGTTGGGGGTGGCATCAAACAGGAAATTAGACATGCGTGCAACAAAGGTAAAAGACTTATAATGGGTGACTTAAATCTACATATAGATTGAGTGAATCAAATTGGCAGGGGTTCTGAGGAAGAGGATTTCTTGGAATGTATGCGGGATAGTTTTCTAAACCAACATGCAGAGGAACCAACGAGAGAGCAGGCTATTCTAGACTGGGTATTGAGTAACGAGGAAGGGTTAGTTAGCAGTCTTGTTATGCGTGGCCCCTTGGGCAAGAGTGACCAAAATATGGTTGAGTTCTTCATTAGGATGGAGAGTGACATAGTTAATTCAGAAACAAGGGTTCTGAACTTAAAGAAAGGTAACTTTGAGGGTATGAGATGTGAATTGGCCAAGATAGGCTGGCAATTGATTCTGAAAGGGTTGACGGTGGATATGCAATGGAAGGCATAGAAAGGCTGCATGGATGAACTACAACAATTGTTCATCCCAGTTTGGCAAAAGAATAAATCGGGAAGGTAGTGCATCCGTGGATAACAAGGGAAATCAGGGATAGTATCAAAACAAAAGATGAAGCATACAAATTAGCCAGAAAAAGCAGCCTACCAGAGGACTGGGAGATATTCAGACTCCAGCAGAGGAGGACTAAGGGCTTAATTAGGAAAGGGAAAATAGATTATGAAAGAAAACTGGCAGGGAACATAAAAACTGACCGCAAAAGTTTTTTTAGATATGTGAAGAGAAAAAGATTAGTTAAAACAAATGTAGGTCCCTTGCAGTCAGAAACGGGTGAATTGATCATGGGGAACTAGGACATGGCAGACCAATTGAATAACTACTTTGGTTCTGTCTTCACTAAGGAAAACATAAGTAATCTGCCGGAAATAACAGGGGACCGGGGGTCAAATGAGATGGAGGAACTGAGTGAAATCCAGGTTAACCGGGAAGTGGTGTTAGGTAAATTGAATGGATTAAAAGCCGATAAATCCACAGGGCCAGATAGGATGCATTCCAGAGTACTTAAGGAAGTAGCCACAGAAATAGTGGATGCATTAGTGATAATTTTTCAAAACTCTTTTAGATTCTGGAGTAGTTCCTGAGGATTGGAGGGTAGCTAATGTAACACCACTTTTTAAAAAGGGAGGGAGAGAGAAAACGGGGAATTACAGACCAGTTAGTCTATCGGTAGTGGGGAAACTGCTAGAGTCAGTTATTAAAGACGGGATAGCAGCACATTTGGAAAGTGGTGAAATCATTGGACAAAGTCAGCATGGATTTATGAAAGGTAAATCATGTCTGACGAATCTTATAGAATTTTTCGAGGATGTAACTAGTAGAGTGGATAAGGGAGAACCAGTGGATGTGTTATATCTGGACTTTCAGAAGGCTTTCGACAAGGTCCCACATAAGAGATTAGTATACAAACTTAAAGCACACTGTATTAGTGGTTCAGTCTTGATGTGGATAGAGAACTGGCTGGCGGTCAGGAAGCAGAGTAGGAGTAAACGGGTCCTTTTCAGAATGGCAGGCAGTGACTAGTGGGGTACCGCAAGGCTCAGTGCTGGGACCCCAGCTATTTACAATATATATTAATGATTTGGACGATGGAATTGAATGCAACATCTCCAAGTTTGCGGATGATACAAAACTGGGGGGCAGTGTTAGCTGTGAGGAGGATGCTAGGATGCTGCAAAGTGAATTGGATAGGCTGGGTTAGTGGGCAAATGCATGGTAGATGCAGTATAATGTGGATAAATGTGAGGTTATCCACTTTGGTGGCAAAAACAGGAAAGTAGACTATTGTCTGAATGGTGGCCGATTAGGAAAAGGGGAGATGCAACGAGACCTGGGTGTCATGGTACACCAGTCATTGAAAGTAGGCATGCAGGTGCAGCAGGCAGTGAAGAAAGCGAATGGTATGTTAGCATTCATAGCAAAAGGATTTGAGTATAGGAGCAGGGAGGTTCTATTGCAGTTGTACAGGGTCTTGGTGAGACCACACCTGGAGTATTGCGTACAGTTTTGGTCTCCTAATCTGAGGAAGGACATTCTTGCCATAGAGGGAGTGCAGAGAAGGTTCACCAGACTGATTCCTGGGATGTCAGGACTTTCATATGATGAAAAACTGGATAGACTCGGCTTGTACTCGCTAAAATTTAGAAGATTGAGGGGGGATCTTATAGAAACTTACAAAATTCTTACGGGGTTGGACAGGCTAGATGCAGGAATATTGTTCCCAATGTTGTTGGGGAAGTGTAGAAAAAGGGGTCACAGTTTAAGGATAAAGGGGGAATCTTTTAAGACTTTTTACACAGAGTGGTGAATCTCTGGAATTCTCTACCACAGAATGTAGTTGAGGCCAGTTCATTAGCTATATTTAAGAGGGAGTCAGATGTGGCCCTTGTGGCTAAAGGCAGGTACAGGATACTTAGTTGGATGATCAGCCATGATCATATTGAATGGCGGTGCAGGCTCGAGGGGCCGAATGGCCTGCTCCTGCACCTATTTTCTATGTTTCTATCACTCATTAAAGGTCATGAAAATTAAAATTTGATCTGTCTCATTTCTTAAAAAAAGTTAAAGAAAGAAAGACCCACACAATGTCCCTTGTTGGTGATTACCTGGATCTATCCTGCTTTGCTCTGAAATGCCTTTGGATGAAAATAATTGAAGCAAGAAAGGCCTTGTACTGTCGACGTAAAACTTGGCACCGAAACCAAGCCTGAATTTTTGATGCAGCAGTTGTTTTCCTAACTTGGTATCGACGGTATGAAGCCTGAAATTTAAAAAAAATGTGCAAGGTCAATTTTGCTGATAAATGCAAATGTTGATGAGAACAGATTTTAAAGAAAAATTACTAACGCTTACCAACCACAGAAGAACCACATATACATTACCAAACTCTTGTAATTAAGATTCTTCAGATGGTGGATTGAAACAAAATAAATTTGCATGGAGCCTCAGGAGTTGGACAGAGTGCTCAATTTCTCCTGCTTTTACTATTGAGAAAAATAGTGGCTCGAGACGTTGATACAGTTAATAACCCTCAGAACAGTCTACATTACAGTCAGGGAGGTGCTGGACTTCGTCAGAGAGGCCCGAGAGCCGTTGGAGAGGTCGCAGAGGGAGGAGCTACACCCGAGCGGTAGGATTTAAAGAGGAGCGCGGGGCTTGCTTCTACAGAGGCCCGAGAGCCGTTGGAGAGGTCGCAGAGGGAGGAGCTACACCCGAGCGGTAGGATTTAAAGAGGAGCGCGGGGCTTGCTTCTACAGAGGCCCGAGAGCCGTTGGAGAGGTCGCAGAGGGAGGAGCTACACCCGAGCGGTAGGATTTAAAGAGGAGCGCGGGGCTTGCTTCTAGAGGCCCGAGAGCCGTTGGAGAGGTCGCAGAGGGAGGAGCTACACCCGAGCGGTAGGATTTAAAGAGGAGCGCGGGGCTTGCTTCTACAGAGGCCCGAGAGCCGTTGGAGAGGTCGCAGAGGGAGGAGCTACACCCGAGCGGTAGGATTTAAAGAGGAGCGCGGGGCTTGATTCTACAGAGGCCCGAGAGCCGTTGGAGAGGTCGCAGAGGGAGGAGCTACACCCGAGTGGTAGGATTTAAAGAGGAGCGCGGGGCTTGATTCTACAGAGGCCCGAGAGCCGTTGGAGAGGTCGCAGAGGGAGGAGCTACACCCGAGCGGTAGGATTTAAAGAGGAGCGCGGGGCTTGCTTCTACAGAGGCCCGAGAGCCGTTGGAGAGGTCGCAGAGGGAGGAGCTACACCCGAGTGGTAGGATTTAAAGAGGAGCGCGGGGCTTGATTCTACAGAGGCCCGAGAGCCGTTGGAGAGGTCGCAGAGGGAGGAGCTACACCCGAGCGGTAGGATTTAAAGAGGAGCGCGGGGCTTGCTTCTACAGAGGCCCGAGAGCCGTTGGAGAGGTCGCAGAGGGAGGAGCTACACCCGAGCGGTAGGATTTAAAGAGGAGCGCGAGGCTTGCTTCTACAGAGGCCCGAGAGCCGTTGGAGAGGTCGCAGAGGGAGGAGCTACACCCGAGCGGTAGGATTTAAAGAGGAGCGCGGGGCTTGCTTCTACAGAGGCCCGAGAGCCGTTGGAGAGGTCGCAGAGGGAGGAGCTACACCCGAGCGGTAGGATTTAAAGAGGAGCGCGGGGCTTGCTTCTACAGAGGCCCGAGAGCCGTTGGAGAGGTCGCAGAGGGAGGAGCTACACCCGAGCGGTAGGATTTAAAGAGGAGCGCGGGGCTTGATTCTACAGAGGCCCGAGAGCCGTTGGAGAGGTCGCAGAGGGAGGAGCTACACCCGAGCGGTAGGATTTAAAGAGGAGCGCGGGGCTTGATTCTACAGAGGCCCGAGAGCCGTTGGAGAGGTCGCAGAGGGAGGAGTGCTGCAATCTGCAACGTTCCAAGTTCCACTTCAAAAACAAGTGGGTTTGAGGAAGCCGCTGATTGGTGGAAGCAGACAAGAGGGAGCAGCTGATTGGGAGTCAGATCCCTGCTGATTGTACTGTATTGTAGCTGTTTGTTTTGTATTGTAGCAGTTTGTTTTGTATTGTAGCAGTTTGTTTTGTATTGTATCCTAGGTAAGGGGAGTATGGTGTGGTGTGGGAGAAACCCAAATCTGTAACGTTCCATTCGCATTTCAAAACAAGTGGGCTTGAGGAAGCAGCTAATTGGTGGAAGCGGGCTAGAGAAAGCAGCTGATTGGGAGTCAGAGTCCTGCTGATTTCCTCCAGCAGTTTGTATTGTATCCTGGGTAAGGGGGGAGAATGAGGGCCAGGGCAGTTTACTGTTCTGGAGGTCAGATGTGGGAAGTCATGGAGTCTGATAGCCCTCCAGACGTCCACATCTGTGCCAGGTGTATCGAGATGGGGCTCCTAAGGGACCGTATTAGGAACCTGGAGCAGCAGCTCGATGACCTCCGTCTGGTCAGGGAGAGCGAGGAAGTCATTGATAGGAGTTACAGGGAGGTGGTCACTCCAAGACCGCAGGAGGCAGGCAAGTGGATCACGGTTGGGAGATGCAAGGGGCACAGGCAGGGACTAGAGAGTACCCCGGTGGCTGTACACCTTGACAATAAGTACTCCTGTTTGAGCACTGTTGGGGGGGACAGCCTACCTGGGGGTAGCGACAGCGGCCGGGCCTCCGGTACAGAGACCGGTCCTGTTGCTCAGAAGGGTAAGGAAAAGAAGAGGAGAGCAATACTAATAGGGGACTCTATAGTTAGGGGGTCAGACAGGCGATTCTGTGGACGCAGTCGGGAGACCCGGATGGTAGTTTGCCTCCCTGGTGCCAGGGTCTGTGATGTGTCTCAACGTGTCCAAGATATCCTGAAAGGGGAGGGAGAGGAGCCCGCGGTCGTGGTACATATAGGTACCAATGACATAGGTAAAAAAAGAGAAGAGGTCCTGAAAGGAGAATTTAGGGAGTTAGAAGGGGAGTTAAAGAGTAGGGCAGCAAAGGTAACAATCTCGGGATTACTGCCTGTGCCACGCGACAGTGAGAGTAGGAATGGAGCAAGGTGGAGGATAAATGCGTGGCTGAAGGACTGGTGCAGAGGGCAGGGATTCAAATTTCTGGATCATTGGGACCTCTTTTGTGGAAGGTGCGACCTGTACAAAAAGGATGGGTTGCACTTGAACCTGAGGGGGACCGATATCCTGGCGGGAGATCTGCAAAGGCTACTGGGGAGAGTTTAAACTAGAATGGTTGGGGCGAGGGACTCAAATAGAGAAAGCTATTAGACAGTGTGTGAGGCAGGAGGCAGAGAAGGAAAGCATTCAGACCCAACATGTAGGGGGGAAAGAAGAAAACAATAATAAACAGAGAATAAGAGGTGGTGGGGTTCTTAAATGGGTGAGCAAAGAAACAGAGGGGTGTAAAATGCGGGCGGAAGCAATAGGTAGCAAGGTGAAAAGTAAAAGTGGCAGGCAGACAAATCCAGGGCAAAAATCAAAAAGGGCCACTTTTCAACATAATTGTATAAGGGGTAAGAGCGTTGTAAAAACAAGCCTGAAGGCTTTGTGTCTCAATGCAAGGAGCATTCGTAATAAGGTGGATGAGTTGAACGTGCAGATAGCTATTAATGATTATGATATAGTCGGGATCACGGAGACATTGCTCTAGGGTGACCAAGGCTGGGAGCTGAATATCCAGGGATATTCAATATTCAGGAGGGATAGAGAGAAAGGAAAAGGTGGTGGAGTAGCGTTGCTGGTTAGAGAGGAGATTAACGCAGTGGAAAGGAAGGACATTAGCTTGGTGGATGTGGAATCGGTATGGGTAGATCTGCGAAACACTAAGGGGCAGAAAACGCTGGTGGGTGTTGTGTACAGGCCACCTAGCAGTAGTAGTGAAGTTGGGGATGGCATCAAACAGGAAATTAGAAATGCGTGCAACAAAGGCAAAACAGTTATAATGGGTGAATTCAATCTACATATAGATTGGGTGAATCAAATTGGCAGGGGTGCTGAGGAAGAGGATTTCTTGGAATGTATGCGGGATAGTTATCTAAACCAACATGTAGAGGAACCAACGAGAGAGCAGGCTATTCTAGACTGGGTATTGAGTAATGAGGAAGGGTTAGTTAGCAGTCTTGTTGTGCGTGCCCCCTTGGGCAAGAGTGACCATAATATGGTTGAGTTCTTCATTAGGATGGAGAGTGACATTGTTAATTCAGAAACAACGGTTCTGAACTTAAAGAAAGGTAACTTTGAGGGTATGAGACGTGAATTGGCCAAGATTGACTGGCAATTAGTTCTAAAAGGGTTGACGGTGGATATGCAACGGAAGGTATTTAAAGACTGCATGGATGAACTACAAAAATTGTTCATCCCAGTTTGGCAAAAGAATAAATCAGGGAAGGTAGTGCATCCGTGGATAACAAGGGAAATCAGGGATGGTATCAAAGCAAAAGATGATGCGTACAAATTAGCCAGAAAAAGCAGCTGGGAGCAAGGTGAGGACTGGGAGAAATTCAGAGACCAGCAGAGGAGGACAAAGGGCTTAATTAGGAAAGGGAAAATAGATTATGAAAGAAAACTGTCAGGGAACATAAAAACTGACTGCAAAAGTTTTTATAGATATGTGAAGAGAAAGAGATTAGTTAAAACAAATGTAGGTCCCTTGCAGTCAGAAACAGGTGAGTTGATCATGGGGAACAAGGATATGGCGGACCAATTGAATAACTACTTTGGTTCCGTCTTCACTAAGGAAGACATAAATAATCTGCCGGAAATAGCAGGGGACCGCGGGTCAAAGGAGATAGAGGAACTGAGTGAAATCCAGGTTAGTCGGGAAGTGGTGTTGGGTAAATTGAATGGATTAAAGGCCGATAAATCACCAGGGCCAGATAGGCTGCATCCCAGAGTACTTAAGGAAGTAGCTCCAGAAATAGTGGATGCATTAGTGATAATTTTTCAAAACTCTTTAGATTCTGGAGTAGTTCCTGAGGATTGGAGGGTAGCAAACGTAACCCCACTTTTTAAGAAGGGAGGGAGAGAGAAAACGGGGAATTACAGACCAGTTAGTCTAACATCGGTAGTGGGGAAACTGCTAGAGTCAGTTATTAAAGATGGGATAGCAGCACATTTGGAAAGTGGTGAAATCATTGGACAAAGTCAGCATGGATTTACGAAAGGTAAATCATGTCTGACGAATCTTATAGAATTTTTCGAGGATATAACTAGTAGAGTGGATAGGGGAGAACCAGTGGATGTGTTGTATCTGGACTTTCAGAAGGCTTTCGACAAGGTCCCACATAAGAGATTAGTATACAAACTTAAAGCACACGGTATTGGGGGTTCAGTATTGATGTGGATAGAGAACTGGCTGGCAAACAGGAAACAAAGAGTAGGAGTAAACGGGTCCTTTTCACAATGGCAGGCAGTGACTAGTGGGGTACCGCAAGGCTCAGTGCTGGGACCCCAGCTATTTACAATTTATATTAATGATCTGGATGAGGGAATTGAAGGCAACATCTCCAAGTTTGCGGATGACACTAAGCTGGGGGGCAGTGTTAGCTGTGAGGAGGATGCTAGGAGACTGCAAGGTGACTTGGATAGGCTGTGTGAGTGGGCAAATGTTTGGCAGATGCAGTATAATGTGGATAAATGTGAGGTTATCCACTTTGGTGGCAAAAACAGGAAAGCAGACTATTATCTAAATGGTGGCCGATTAGGAAAAGGGGAGATGCAACGAGACCTGGGTGTCATGGTACACCAGTCATTGAAAGTAGGCATGCAGGTGCAGCAGGCAGTGAAGAAAACGAATGGTATGTTAGCTTTCATAGCAAAAGGATTTGAGTATAGGAGCAGGGAGGTTCTACTGCAGTTGTACAGGGTCTTGGTGAGACCACACCTGGAGTATTGCGTACAGTTTTGGTCTCCAAATCTGAGGAAGGACATTATAGCCATAGAGGGAGTGCAGAGAAGGTTCACCAGACTGATTCCTGGGATGTCAGGACTTTCATATGAAGAAAGACTGGATAGACTTGGCTTATACTCGCTAGAATTTAGGAGATTGAGAGGGGATCTTATAGAAACGTACAAAATTCTTATGGGGTTGGACAGGCTAGATGCAGGAAGATTGTTCCCGATGTTGGGGAAGTCCAGGACAAGGGGTCACAGCTTAAGGATAAGGGGGAAATCCTTTAGGACCGAGATGAGAAGAAACTTTTTCACACAGAGAGTGGTGAATCTCTGGAACTCTCTGCCACAGAGGGTAGTTGAGGCCAGTTCATTGGCTATATTTAAGAGGGAGTTAGATGTGGCCCTTGTGGCTAAAGGGATCAGGGGGTATGGAGAGAAGGCAGGTACGGGATACTGAGTTGGATGATCAGCCATGATCATATTGAATGGCGGTGCAGGCTCGAAGGGCCGAATGGCCTACTCCTGCACCTATTTTCTATGTATCTATGTAAGGCATATGAAGGTAGATAAATCTCATAGGCCTGATCGGATATATCCAAGGACACTGGGATCCTAGACAAGAAATTGCAGGAGCTCCAGCTGAGATACATGAATCGTTAAACATGGGTGAGGTGCCAGATAACTGGAGGGCAGCTAATAACTTTGTACCTCCAATTAAGAAGGCCAAGCTCTATAGATCAGAGCACCTAACATCTGTGGTAGGTAGGTTACTGGGGAGAAAGTTATGTTGGCAGGTATGTGAATAACTTTCATTGTAGTTTTGTTTTCATGAGGCTGGCAAAAGCAGCATGGTAAACATGTGTAGAAGAAAATAATAATTTCATTGTCGGTAGAGTCCTGGCAAGCTTGTAACAAGCCAAAACGTCATGCTGCAAGGCCTCAACTCACATACAATTACCAACTTAAAAACAGAACATTAAAGGTGTTTGTGGAATTAAATCCAAAAAAACATTTTTACGAATTGAGAGGAGAAAGCCAATTGGTCAAGTCCTTAAGTCAATATTTAAGACAATGTCACATCTTGAACATTTTGCAAATCATTAACTCTTAGAGCACCTTAAAATCAAGTGATAAATATGCACATTATTTGACAAACCTCGGTCACGAGATATCTTTCAAAAATATTTTACAGGGGAGCTTGGGCAAATTTTTCTGAAGGTACAACTGAAGACCCATAACTTCATTAACAGGGATTCAGAAATATTTCAAAGGAAATACCTGTATTTTGAAAGCAGCATGTTTCATTTTGAAGTATTTTTCTTGTTCAACCTTTCCTTCACAATAAGCTCTGTAGTGTTGTTGTATCACACATGCTGCTTCCTTGTAGCAAAGGAATACTTGCCTCTGTTTCTTTCCACGATAACAAGCCTGCAAAAATAATATTAACTAAACCACTTTTTAAACATTCCTCATGAATTTCACCATGCACCTCCAATGCAAGGTCTTCTCCTTTTTGGATGAGCAAGTTATCTAAAAAATGTAAGGAGTTGTCCAGATGCTGTTCTCTGCAAACTCTCATTTTAAGAACATTAAACATTCTGAGGGGGAAAAAAACATTCCTCTTTATCACCACTCAATTAATTTAATGCAATATACAGTAGCATTCCAATGCTCTGCCTGCCAACTATTCAGCAATCCCAGATGATCAGCATTTGGCTCAATTATTAGCTGGAGCTATTTTCAACTTACTGGAGCCCCAGTTCCAACATTCTCTTTCAACCCATTGGACACACTGAAAAATGTATCATTCTGTGTAACATCTTAAAAATAAGTGAATTAGCAGCGTAATAGTCTAAAAAATCTGCCAGTCTGACCAAGTGTGTCAGAGTTTTTATACGATGCACTATATGATGAAGTCAAATGCTCCTCCACTTTTTAATTTAGTTTAGATTAGATATACATCGTGGAAACAGGCCTTTCGGATTACCGAATCCATACTGACCAGCGAACCCCGTACACCAGTTCCATTCGACACACCAGGAATAATTTACAGAAGCCAATTAACCTGCAAACCTGCACATCTTTGGAATGTGGGAGAAAATTGGAGCACCCGGAAAAAACCTACGCGGTCACAGGGAGAACATGCAAACTTCATAGAGAGCACCCATTGTCAAGATCAAACCATTGTCTCTAGCAATGTGTGGCAGCAACTGTAACGCTGTGCCGGCCCAATTGTTGATTTTATTCTACAGGTGCACAACCTTTTATCCGAAAGCCTTGGGACCAGACACTTTTCGTAATTCAGAATTTGTCGGTCTTCGGAATGGAAATTTGTTAGCGTAGATTTTAATGGCTGGCTCAGTGGTAGAGTGCTCGGCTCATATCCGCAAGGTCGCGAGTTTGCGCCTTGATCCCGGCAGTTACTCGGTCGCGAGTTTGCGTCTTCAATGTAGTTTTTTCTTGCAGAATAAATGTTTGTATGAAATGCAGTGTAGGAGAGGTGTACTGACTGTGTGGGCAGAACTTTGGAAGTGATTGTCCACCAGTCTAAAAAGCCGCTGTGTCTCCCTGTCCCTGGGATAGCAGGGGACGATCAAACAGCACAATACCCCCCTCCCCCTCCAACTCTAGAGGAATCCGCTCCCCGATGGGCCGCTACGGTGACAAGTGGCAGTTTGCCCACAGCCCGAGCTGCGCCCCCTCATCCGCCACCCCAAGAACAAGACGTACCTTGCACACCATCAGCTTCTGCCCCTACGTGTTCCTCTGGAGTTGGAGCGGGGCTGGAGTTGCTGCTGGCTGTGGGTCTCTGGGATCTCCGTGCTTGCAGTGGGCCTGGGGGTCGGTGTCCCGTTGGTCCTGACGTCTCCGGCCACCCCCCTGGACTGGAGCTGAGACTGGGAGCTGTACCGCCCTTGCCCCCTCCCTCTGCAACTGCAAACAACCCCACTCTCCTGCAAGGGCGGTACAGTTCCCGGAGGATGGCAGGTGGCCGGAGACGTCAGGACCAACAGGAACCCGCTGCCCGATGGGCCCCTACGACGCCCCGAGCTGCGCCCCGTCATCCGCAACCCAGGTTCCTCTGTAGTTGGAGCGGGGCTGGGCTGGGCTGCTGTTGGCTGTGGGTCTCTGGGATCTCCGTGCTTGAAGTGGGCCTGGGGGTCGGTGTCCCGTTGGTCCTGACGTCTCCGGTGACTGGCACGGTCCTGCTGGCATCGCCAACTTGAAGACAGTGCAAAGCCCCCGCGCCGGTGCAATGGGCGGGGAGCTGGAGAGGGGAGGGAAGGGGTCACACACATGGCCGGGAAGCAGAGGGGTGTAGGTGGGGTGAAACTGAAGGGAGCGACAATCTGTTGCTCGATACACTGTGTATCGTGAGTCTACCATGGGAACTTTTTAACTCAGCGGGCAGGCAGCAGCATATTGTCAATTATTAACCCTCCCGCGCAATATACCCGCTCCTTCTCTTTTATGAATGGGGATTTAGTTCCCCTTTCTTCGAGGACCGACCGGAGGTTCCACTGTCACCTCTGCGGGCCGCCCTCGGTGAACGTTTTCAAGGACCTTTATTCAAGGACTGAAAAAATGGCCGCTATTCGGAGGTTTTCGTTATTTGGATCTTCGGATAAAAGGTTGTGCACCTGTATTTTTATTATTCAAACCTTAAAATTGCAATAGGTTATACTGTACATATTCTAGTTTAAATTAACTTCGAAAAATGGTACCTGAATTTTCGTGATACCCCGATGAAGTTTTTTATAGCTTCTTCGTACAATAAATCCTCGTATTCTGGCTTGAAGGCTGATGACTGTCTTCCGGAATGTTAAGTAAGCACATCTCTGGTTCTTCATTAAGAAGTAGGATCTATATTGTCTTTGCAATACAAGAGTGGCTTTGATGTGTGCTCTGTATAGTTTTCTGGTTTCATAAGCACGGTAGTGAGACTGCACTACAATTGCAGCAGATTTCAGTTTGAGGAAGTCTTTCCTATACCAGATCATACGGAGTACTGACTGAACTTTTACAGCAGCCCGCTTTTGCTTAACCCACTGCCTAACCAACATACCCTTGTAGGCAGCCTGAATGGTAATGGTTGCATACCTCATTGACTGATATTGCACAAACTGGGAATGCCCTATTTTGCATGCCTTGTACCATCTCTGGATCATAATGGCTGCTTGACGCATAGCTCTGTAGCGTACCCTTGATCGGTATCCACGGAATGAAGCTTGCAGAGTGATTATAGCCGCCTTTTGAATCAAGAAATGTTTTCTTGTGACGCACATCATTAAGAATGAATTAATTTGGCGTGCTGCCTTAATTTTTTCAACCAATTCTCTGGCTTTGATCCCGCGGTAGAAGGCCTGAATACAAACAACTGCTTTTTTCAAACTATTATAATGTCTCACGTGGGCATCTCTTATCTGACAAGCTCGGTATCGTTGCTGTATAGCAGTTGCCGCCCAGTGCAGTTTCTTTAAATACTGCCGCTGTTTATGCATTTGATAGTAAGTCTGTATGATCCTGGCAGATTTGTGCATGCACTGCAAATGCTTTCGAACAACCATTCCTCGGTAGGCAGCCTGAAGCAGCAAAACGCTGCTGCGTACCTTCACGTAATTCTTGTGATCAGTTTTCATTTGAAGGTGTGTCCTATAATGGGTTTGTATTATTATAGCTGCCAATCTCATTGCCCTGTACGGAAGGTATAATCTGTGCATTCTATATACTGCTTGTATTACTGTTGCAGCCTTCTGTTTGTCCTGTATCTCTCTCCGTACCTTCATACCCCTGAAGGCAGCTTGAATAGATAGCGTTGCCCTCTGGATCGTAATATACATTTGCATTTGACTTCTGGCCAGTACATGTGCCCTGTACCGCTGTTGGATTACTAAAACTGCAGTTCTAAGTAACAGGTATTTTTTCCGTTCAACAAAAGCTCGTAATCTTCTCTGGATAACTGTTGCAGCTACATGAGTTCTTTGGAGTTGCTGCCTTGTCTTCATGCCACGGAAAGCAGCTTGAATACAAACTGCTGCTTCTCTCAAACTATTATACTGTCTCACATGGACATCTCTTATCTGACAAGCTCGGTATCGTTGCTGTATAGCAGTTGCCGCCCAGTGCAGTTTCTTTAAATACTGCCGCTGTTTATGCATTTGATAATAAGTTTGTATGACCCTGGCAGATTTGTGCATGCACTGCAAATGCTTTCGAATAACCATTCCTCGGTAGGCAGCCTGAAGCAGCAAAACGCTGCTGCGTACCTTCAAGTAATTCTTGTGATCAGTTTTCATTTGAAGGTGTGTCCTGTAATGGGTTTGTATTATTATAGCTGCCAATCTCATTGCCCTGTAAGGAAGGTGTACTCTGTGCCGTCTAAATGCTGCTTGTATTACAGTTGCAGCCTTCTGTTTGTCCCGGTTCTCTCTCCGTACCTTCATACCCCTGAAGGCAGCTTGAATAGATAGCGTTGCCCTCTGGATCGTAATGTACATTTGCATTTGACTTCTGGCCAGCACACATGCCCTGTACTGCTGTTGGATTACTAAAGCTGCAGTTCTAAGCAACAGGTATTTTTTCCGGTCAACAAAAGCTCTGAATCTTCTCTGGATAACTGTTGCAGCTACACGAGTTCTTTGGAGTTGCTGCCTTGCCTTTGTTCCGCGGAAAGCCGCTTGAATACAAACTGTGACTCTTTTCAGAGTACGATACCTTCGTACGTGAGCATCTCTTATCTGACAAGCTCGGTATCGTTGCTGTATAGCAGTTGCCGCCCAGTGCAGTTTCTTTAAATACTGCCGCTGTTTATGCATTTGATAGTAAGTCTGTATGATCCTGGCAGATTTGTGCATGCACTGCAAATGCTTTCGAACAACCATTCCTCGGTAGGCAGCCTGAAGCAGCAAAACGCTGCTGTGCACCTTCAAGTAATTCTTGTGATCAGTTTTCATTTGAAGGTGTGCCCTGTAATGGGTTTGTATTATTATAGCTGCCAATCTCATTGCCCTGTACGGAAGGTATACTCTGTGCATTCTATATACTGCTTGTATTACTGTTGCTGCCTTCTGTTTGTCCTGGATCTCTCTCCGTACCTTCATACCCCAGAAGGCAGCTTGAATAGATAGCGTTGCCCTCTGGATCGTAATGTACATTTGCATTTTACTTCTGGCCAGTACATGTGCCCTGTACCGCTGTTGGATTACTAAAGCTGCAGTTCTGAGTAACAGGTATTTTTTCCGGTCAACAAAAGCTCGGAATCTTCTCTGGATAACTGTTGCAGCTAGGTGAGTTCTTTGCAGTTGCTGCCTTGTCTTCATGCCACGGAAAGCAGCTTGAATACAAACCGCTGCTTCTCTCAAACTATTATACTGTCTCACATGGACATCTCTTATCTGACAAGCTCGGTATCGTTGCTGTATAGCAGTTGCCGCCCAATGCAGTTTCTTGAAATACTGCCGCTGTTTATGCATTTGATAATAAGTCTGTATGACCCTGGCAGATTTGTGCATGCACTGTAAATGCTTTCGAATAACCATTCCTCGATAGTTAGCCTGAAATAGCAAAACACTGCCGCGGATCTTCATGTAATTTTTGCGATCAGTTTTCATTTGAAGGTGTGCCCTATAATGGGTTTGTAGTATTATAGCTGCCAATCTCATTGCCCTGTATGGAAGGTGTACTCTGTGCATTCTATATGCTGCTTGGATTACAGTTGCTGCCTTCTGTTTGTCCCGGATCTCTCTCCGTACCTTCATACCTCTAAAGGCAGCTTGAATAGAGAGCGTTGCCCTGCGAATACACAGATAGATTTCTCGCTGCTGTCTGGTCAGTACCAAAGCTCTAAACTGCCTTTGCAGAATGATTGAAGCAGTTTTAAGATTGTTGTAGTGCCTCTTAGCCAGGAAAGATTTAGTTACACTTTGTATAATTGTTGCAGCTTTGTGCATTTCTTCCAGCTGTTTCCGGACTTTCATGGCATGAAATGCAGCTTGCAGCAACACTGCAGCTACTTTCATATTTAGATATTGTTGCCGTTGACGTTTGCTTTGAATGTGAGCTCTGAATTTCTCTTGTATGATCAGTGCTGCCCGTCTCCTAGTTTGAAATTCTACGCAGATTTTGTGCATTCTGAAAGACGCTTGTATTACAATACAAGCCTTCCGTTTCCTTCTAAATTCTTTCCTTGCAATAATACCTTTATAAGCTGCTTGGAGTGTTATTGCTGATTGGCGCATTGTCAGGTATGCACAACGTTCTTTTCTTGTCAACAACTTTGCTTTAAAATGAATTTGAACAGTTACTACAGCACCTTTTAACACTCCAAACTGGGTCTGTGCCCTAAACCTTCGGAAGGCAGTTTGAATGGTCACTGCGGCTTTGTATTGCACTTGTAGTTTTTCCCTTGCAGATAATCCACGGAACACTGCTTGAAGAATAATCACTGATGCCTTAATCTCAAGGTACTTAAACCGCTGCTGTTGTCCAACTTTGTAACTTCTGTACCAATTCTGGATTGCAATAGCAGCGTTTTGCATTGCCAAGTACTTTACTCTTGCAGTATGCCCTCTAAAAACTGCTTGGATTTTGCTAGCTGCTTTATGTTGAAGATTTATCTGTTTGCAAACACTATAACCTTTATATGCTGCCTGCAAACATATTACTGCTCTTTTGGTTCTTAGAAACTTCTGCCTTCGATAAGTTCCTTCCTGGTAGGCATGGAATCTTCTTTCAATTATGACTGCAGCAAGATGAATCCTAAGGTATTGGCTTCTTAGTCTATGCATTCTGAACACTGATTGAATTTTAATTGCAGCTTGTCGACACAAATACAAATGCTTTTGAGCAAGGTGCCGTCTAATAGCAGACTGAAGATATATACAAGCTTCCTTTTTTCTCAGATATTCTTTTCGCTTTTCGAAACATAGCTTGTTAGCCCGGTAACGTCTCTGGATACATGTTGCAGCCTTTTTAAGCGATCTGTAATAATTTTGTGCTTGGATCATTTTTACAGAGGCCTGAATTTTGACTGCTGCATTTTTAATTTGCAGGAATTTCTTTCGTGAAATATATGCACGGAATGCAGACTGGATCTTCACAGCTGACTGCGACAGGCAAATTTGTCTTCTTGTTTGTAACCGCCTGAATGCAGACTGTAAGACAATAGCAGCAGACCTCACCGTCCTATACTCAGCTTGTGCTTTCTTCTGAGCTAAAATAGTTCTAAAATGGGCCTGCAATGCCCAGGTTGCTATTTTCACTGAGTGGTATCTCTTCTGAGCACATGACCTTCGCACATGGGCCTGCAGTGTAATAATACATTGTCTATAGTACAAAAACTTCAATCGCTCTCTTCTCATTTTCCAATATGACTGAATAACTCGTGCAGCCTTCATTTTTCTGGCAAGCTGACGAATGCTCATACCACGAAAGCAAGCTTGTATAGTTATTGTTGCCTTGAGAATTAATACATATTTCTCACGTTGAGCTTTACTTTCTCTGCAAGCTCTATAATATTTTTGAATGATAAATGCTGCAGTTTTCTTGGAATGAAAGGCTCGTTGTGTCATGCAGCATCTAAACCATGATTGGATTTTAATGCAACTTTTTTTGGCATATAGATATTTGTGTTTTCCTCTGTGCATTCGGTACCAAGATTGTATTGTAACAGCAGCTTGTTTTTTACTGGCTTCTGTTTGTGTCTGCTGTTCCCGAAAAGTTGCTTGAATTTTCATAGCTACTTGCCGAAGTTTCAGATAGTGCTGCATCTCTTTCTGCCCCTGTCGTTTAGCTCTGAAGTGCCTTTGAATGGTAACTGCGGCTTGCCGGTACTGAAGGAACCTAGTTTGAGCCAAGTGCATCCTTATTGAAGACTGCATGACCACAGCAGCTTTCTGGACGGCAACATATCTTTTTCGTTGCTTGTACATTCTAAATGTTGATTGGATGAGTATAGCTGACTTATTTTGACGATCAAGCTTTCTGACTTTTAAGTGATGATAAGAAGTTTGAATTACTCTGGCAGACCACTTGAGTCTCTGATAAGATTCGTATTCGTGCTTTCCTGTAACATAAGCCTGTATATATTTCTTTAGGGTAATAGCAGCATTTTTCCTCCTGCGCATTTCAGTTCTTATGAGATATCCTTTAGCATGTGCTTGCAACAAGGATATGGAGCGTTGAAGTCTGTTGCTTCGGGAGAGAAATCCCCTTGTGTATTTCTGCAGTACCACTGCTGCCTTGATCTGCTTTTCCATTTTGTGAGCTTGCCACCTTCTAAATGCGGACTGTAATGTAATAGCTGAAGCCCTCAATCTTAAGTAATTCTTTTGCTCAGAGACACACAGCAGATGTGCTCTGAAATGCCTCTGAAGGGTAACAGCAGCCTGTAAAGTTTGTTTATAAGAAGCAACTGCAATTTTCATCCTAATGTATTTTTGCATGCAAATGCAAAATCGCCGTGCTCTCTGAAAATACCTTCTTCTAACGTATCCTCTCCAGTAGGCCTGTAAATTAATTACAGGAAACAAGGCATGAATAAAAACATTATGCATCAATTACTAGACATAAATTAGCTACTGATTGGCTACAATCTCGCATATTTACATGCAAATGTTCATTAATATGCACTGTCCCCATAAACAAATTATTTATTTATTTATTTATTATATTAAGGGGGATATGCCAACATTTAAAATTAAATAACACTCTAATATTCTATGTGATTACTAGAACCAGGATTTTGCCATAAATGCCATGTGCCTTTTTTGATGATTTCACCTGGATAATGCCCTTTTCACGATCGAGTGCGTAAATCTGCCTTTTTTTGCCTTTGCTCAAAGTACGTGCTATTTTCTTTAGTTGTACCGTGATTTTCTTTAGTTGTACCAATGACATTTTCTATGTTAACACGTTAATATTAATGTTATTATTAACATGTTAACATAGTATAACATAAGAAAATTTCCACCACCGGGGCGAAACCGGGGCCCCACCGTCGGTCGTTCATTCGTTCGGGCCGTTGCCTGCTGGTTCAGTCTTTTCCAAGATCCATTTAAGAAAGAACTGCAGATGCTGGAAAAATCGAAGGTAGACAAAAAATGCTGGAAAAACTCAGCGGGTGAGGCAGCGTCAATGGAGTGAAGGAATAGGCGACGTTTCGGGTTGAGGCCCTTCTTCAGACTGATGTGGGGGGGGGGGGGGGGAAACAAAGAAAGAGGCGGAGACAGTAGGACTGGAAGGAGAGCTTGTTTCTTGGTTTCTTGGTCCTCCAAAACATTCCAAATGAAATTTAAACTGGAGGTGGTGGAGGGAGGACTTAAGCCAGAAAGGGGATTTGGGAAGAAAGAGCGACCTTAAATTTAGTTGCATCTGGTTGGGTAACTATGGTAGGGTGAAGATTATTCCATGCTTTAATTGTGCGGGGGAAGAACGAATTGCTGTACACATGTCTTGGTAGCTGGAATCTCAAATTGGATCGAATGCCCTCGTCTGCTCCTAATTTTTTGGGTTTGGTGTAGGTTTTGTAATCTATGTCGAGCTGATCATTTACATTTTGTAAAAACAGGTCAAACAGTGAGCTTCACATCTGTCTTAGAGAGGGTTCCACCCCAGTGAATTCAGGAGTTTGGTAACACTCGCTTCTCTCTCTCATAGGTGTTAGTAACAAATCAAGCTGCCTGTCTTTGTACACGTTCGATGGAACAAATGTTTTTATTTGTGTATGGGTCCCGTGCTGCAATTGTGCAGTCCAAATGAGGTCCAACGAGGGTGGTATAGCTTCTCCTTGACAGAAGTTGAATTTTGATGAAATGATGAAAGTTGCGCCTCAGAAAATTTAGGACACCTGTTGCTTTCACCGTTGCACGATGAGTTTGACCATTCCAACGCAGATCATTCTGCAATTTGATGCCAAGATACTTGGTTTGTTTGGATTCTACAAGGGTGGCACCAAACATATTGTGAGATACTTCGCCTGGATTCCTCTTTCTGGTGACATGCATGGTTTCACATTTGGAAGGGTTGAACTGCATGCCCCATTGTTGTGACCACTCAACCATTGTATCGAGATCCTTTTGGAGAGCATCTTCATCATCAGCTGACTTAATTGGACGGTACAGCAAACAATCATCAGCGAATAGTCTGGTCGTACTTGCGACTTTTTCATGGGTGTCATTTATGTAAAGCAAAAACAGATGTGGGCCAAGTATTGTGCCCTGAGGTGTACCACTCAACACTGGACGCCAATTGGAACTCTTTCCGTTCACACACACGCGCTGAAGACATTTTGTCAGGAAACTGGAAATCCATAGTTTTGTGTTGGAACGAATACCATAGAAGTCAAGCTTCCGAAGTAGTCTCTGGTGTGGGATGACATCAAATGGTTTCAAAAAGTCCAGCACTACTAAATCCGTGATGATGTTACCATCAAGGTGCTTACCCAGGTCATTTGCCGTCAGGATAAGCTGAGACTCACATGATCTATGCCTCCTAAATGCATGCTGGTTGTCAGCAAGAATGTTATGTTTGCTCACGTGTCGCATCAGATTACTATCAATTAAATGCTCCAGCAGTTTGCAGCAAGTACTTGTTAATGAAACAGGACGATAATTCGCTGGGTTGGTCGTTGAACCCTTCTTAAAGAGAGGAGTGATGTTAGCCTTCCTCCAATCCAGCGGAATATCACCCGAGTCAAGCGATTGTTGGAAAATGAATTGCAAAACTGGAGCCAGTTCTTCGGCACCAATCTTGAGGGCTTGATTCTGTATCTGATCTGGTCCAATTGCTTTTGTGGTATTGATGTTGAGCAATAAATTCTTGACACCTTCAACCTCAATTTTAATCGCAGGCATATCAGCATACTGGCTTGGCGGAAGGACTGGAAATGATGAAGGCTCCATATCTTCCCGGGTGAAAACGTGTTGAAATTGGTTTGCAAGAGCTTCTGCTTTCGCCTGGTCGTCAGTGATCAGACAGTTGTTCACTTTAAGCATCTGGACACCAGAGCTGTCTGTCCGTCTGGATTTCACATATTTCCAAAAAGCCTTGGGTTGCTCTCCCCCAAGACTAGAAGAAACATGTTGTCTATGAGCACTCCTAATTGCACGATCGACTTGCTTTCGCACTCTAGTAAAATTGTCCCAGTCCAGTTTTGCACCCCTTTTTTGGCACGGATATAAAACTTCTTTCTTACTGCAGAGATGTTTCAGTTTTGCCGAAAACCAAGGAGGACGCATATGGCCCTTAATGAGTTTTTGAGGAACATGATTTGTAACAATATTATTTAAAGAGTTTCTCAGCCACACGCCACAGTCTTTTACGGATCTTTTATCTGGTTGCAGGTTGAAGAAATCTTTTCCTAATTTTTTTGCTAAGTCTTTAAATTCCTCACTGTTCACTTTTCTCCAGAAGAAAATTTTACGTGGTGGTTTTGAAGGAACTTTAAGCTTTGTGTGCAGTTTTGCTTGGATAATATAATGATCGCTAATTCCAGTACACGATGAAACTTCAGAAATTAAATCTGGATGCGAAGTGAACAATAAATCTAAAGTATTTTCGGTGCCACTTGTCTCATCACGCCTGGTAGGGAAAGTGACTTTTTGGGACAGGTGATTTTCCAGAGTAAGGTCAGCTAGGGCTTCCTGGAGTGCCCCTTTTGGTTCGCTTTGTATGCCGTCAGACCAATCTACAACTGGGACATTGAAATCGCCCCCCCAGGATGATAAGTGGAGAGTGTGACGAGGCGTTAATTTTGGAGATGTTTGATCCAAGATCTAAAAGAGTTTCTTGTCAGGTGGTCGGTAAAAGCTTCTGATCTGTAAAGCTGGGAAGGGGGAGGAGGGCGAAGACAAGGGCTATCTAAAATTAGAGAAGTCAATGTTGATACTGCTGGGGTGTAGACTACCCAAGCGAGATACCCAAGCTTGTTTCCTCACTACATTTACTGCTGACACCAGTCGCAATTCTGAGTTTGAGTAATCTGTGCAAGGCTGATTATGCAAATTGATGCTGGAATTCCACTGTGGGAATTGGAAAACAAATCTCTCAGAGATTATTTTAGAGAAATACACAGAGGAACATATACCAAGCGAGTCATCATTATGGAAAAAATGTTGACAGCAACTTCAACATTATTCTGCAGAAAATTAGAGATGATGTTGCTTGCAACAAAATATGGATCTCAATAGACGAGACAACCGATGCTGTGGGGAGATATGTTGCCAATGTTATCATCGGTACACTGGAGACAGGTCAACCATCAAAGGGCTATTTGTTGACAGCAGAGTATTGGAGAAGTCAAACAGCTCTACTATTGCTCAGTTGTTTACATCTTCACTTATTGTACTTTGGTCAGAAGGTGTAAAACATGAGAATGTTCTTCTGTTTGTGACTGATGCAGCTCCGTACATGAAAAAAGCTGCTCATGCTCTTAAAAGTTTTATTCCCCAAAATGTTGCATTTGACATGCTTAGCTCGAGGACTTCATAGATTTACCAAGTACATACGTGACTTGTTTCCAAATGTTGATCGCATAGTTTCCAATGTCAAGAAAATCTTCCTCAAAGCACCCTCACGTATGCAGTTGTTCAAGGAAATGGCACCCCGTTTTGACTAGGTGGGGTACATAGCTCTCTGCTGTACTCTACAATGCTGCACATTTTGAAAAGATAAAATAAATCGTCAACTGTTTTGAAGGACAAGAATCTGCTGCAGTCAGGATCGTCAGTGAAATCATGCAGAAAAAGTCCCTCCACCGTGATCTTATGTTTATTGCTTCCCATTTTGCCAACTTCCCACAAGCTATCACTTCCTTTGATAAACATGACGAAACATTCGTGAATAACTTGCAGGCTTTCAATAAAGTAACTGACGATATTCGTTAAGGTCCTGGCGATGTAGGAAACTGAGTGATTTCAGCGAACTAAGATCTTGAAGAAATACAAAACATAGCGAAAGTTCTCAACGGTAGTTGTAATGCACACGATATCAAGTATAAGCATAAAGTTTCCTTTATTGTCATTCAAACTTTTAGTTTGAACAAAATCGCGAACCTTGCAAGAAAATAAATTAAAGAAAATTAATAAATTAACAGAAAATAAAATAACAGAACACACAATGAACACAGTTTAACGTCCACTACAGTGAGACCACCAGGCTCCTCCTCAATATGATGCAAGGCAAAAGTCTTAAAGTCCTTATCTCTTCCTTTCCTGTTCTCCTTCTGCGTTGAGGCGATCCAGGATTTCGATGTTAGGCCCCCCGCCGGATGATGGTAAGTCCCGTGGCCGAATCCGAGCTCCGCGAACGGGCCAGCCCGGGACGGACGAAGCTGCCACCCTCCAGTCCAGCGGATGAAGCTGTTGTTGCGCGAGCTCCGGAGAATCGGTCACCAACCTGGGATCTGCGAGCTCCCAATGTTGTCGTCCACTGGGCCCGCGGCCGAAGCATCCGAGGCTCCGAAGTCGGCCAGCTTCACGATGGCGAGTCCTGGCTCTGCCTCCTGAGCCTCGAGGTCGGTCCCAGTTGGAGGCCGCCAGCTAAACGATTAAGCCTCAGCGCAGACGGAGATACGACAAAGAAAAGGTTGCATCCCCCCCCCCCGAAGGAAGAGACTAAAACAAGTTTCCCCCACCCCCCACACATACACAACTAAAAATAAACTAAAACAAACATCCAAGACAAAAGAAAACAAAAGAAAAAGGAAAAGACAGACGGACTGCAGGTGAGCCGCAGCTGCATGTCGACATGAATATAGAGTTTGTTGCTTGTTTCGGGAATGCACCAGTGACCTCAGCTGAGGTACAAAGAAGTTTTTCACAACTGAAGCATATTCTATCTGATAGACGGCATAGTTTAACACTAGATAATTTGAAAAAAATGCTGGTAATTATATGCAACTAGGCAACTTTGGTCATTTAATGTAGTATACCTTTATATTACCATTTTTAACCATATTTTGGTGATGGAAATAATACCTTTTGTGTCAATAAATGCCTTTTTCATGCCTTTTTTTGTAATTTTATTATGCCTTTTTGCCTGCCTATTTCAGAGTTTTTTAGTGCCTGAACATCCTGGCTCTAGTGATTACAATACAAACTAGAATAACTCGGTGTGAGAGAAAGCATCTGCAGAGAGAAATGGACACACAAAGTGCCAGATTGGGGCCTTTCTTCAGATTCAGAGTGGGGATGGCTGGTAGAAAGAGATAAGGCACAGTAGTTTATGTTTTTCCTCGAGATTCAGACACCTGTAGTTCCTTATCCCTCTTCGTTAGTTAATTATGAGGTAAGATAGGTCACCGAGAACAAGGGGGTTGTGGGGGGAGGAGGTGTGTGGGGGGGGGAAGGGTACGTGGACGGGAGGATTGTGGGGGGGCGGGGGTGTGTGTGTGTGTGTGTGTGTGTGTGTGTGTGTGTGTGTGTGTGTGTGTGTGTGTGTGTGTGTGTGGCAGATTGTCGGGGCGGGGGGGGGGGGGTGCCTGTTGGGGCAGGGGAATGTCGGAGCGGGGAGGGAGGGCAGGTGGTGTGAGGGCAGGGGGAGTTGTGTGGGGGGGGCGAGGGTGGTTTGTGGGCGGGGGGGGGTGTGTGTGGGGAGGTTGTGGGGTGTGTAGGCGGGGGGGAAGTGGGGGTGTGGGCGGGAGGGGGCTTGCGGGGGGTGGGGGAGGGGTATGAGGGAAGGGGGAGAATTGTGGGGGGGTTGTGGGGGCAGGGGGGTGTAGAGGAGAGGGATGTGGGGGCGGGGTTTGGGGGGAGAGGGGTGTGGGGGAGGGGGGAGAGAGGAGTGGAGAGAGTTCGGAGAAAAGACGGGGAAGAGCCATGGGGGAGAGGGTGGTATCACGGGGGAGGGGGGCAGGTGTCAGTGAGGGGGGCCAGACAGGAAGGGAATGGAGCTGGCGGTGCAATGAGGACTCACAGTGGGCACTGGTCACTCTCCTGTGCCGGGATCAGGGTCTCCGCTTTCCATTTGGCGACATCTCCAACCCCTCCAAAAATTGTGTCCGTTTCGAGACCTCTGCAAGCTCCAGTAAATACGCGATGGCGCAGGAAGGGGCGGACCGTTCCCGGGAGTGACAGGCAAAGAGACCAACCCATGTGGTGTTGACTAGCAGGAGAGGAAATCAATCTGCGCACGCGTGGTTTTTAAGATTTTTAAACCTCGCTAACCTTTACGTTATATCACCGATCGGAACAAAACTTGTTGCGCTCGCAGCACAGGGGAACGGCGAGTGAGCTGGCTAACATCGTAGCACTATCGCGTACCGTTTTTGTGCAAATAGAAAAACCCCGCAACCCGGAAGAGCACAAGATCAGAATTTTAATTAGGTATAGATGATCAGGTTATCATCAAGATTGAAGCCGATGAAAATAAAGATGCCACAACAATATGGTTAGAAAATTAAGCAAGCTGGAGGAAGAGAATAACTCAGTTATTTTCTAAACTAGAGAGAAAGTACTAAGCTAGTTGTGGAGATACACAAAAAACAGGAGTAACTTAGCGGGACAGGCAGCCTCTCTGGAGAGAAGGAATGGGTGACGTTTTGAGTCGAGACCCTTCAAACTGGTTAGGGAAAAGGAAAATTAGAGATAGACAGTGATGCGGAGAGATAAAGAACAATGAATTAAAGATATGTAAAAAGTAACGATGATAAAGGAAACAGGCCATTATTAGCTGTTTGTAGGGTGAAAGTGAGAACCTAGTGCGACTTGGGTGGGGGAGGGATAGAGAGAGAGGGAATGCCGGGGATACCTGAAGTGTGAGAAATCAATATTCATACCACTGGGTTACAAGCTGCCCAAGCGAAATATTAGATGCCGTTCCTCCAATTTGCTTTTAGCCTCACTCTGACAATGGAGGAGACCTAGGACAGAAAGGTCTCTGTAGGAATGGGAAGGAGAATTAAAGTTTCCAGCAACCGGGAGGTCAGGTTGGTTCACGCGGGCTGAGCGAAGGCGTTCTGTGAAACGATCGCCCAGTCTGCGTTTGGTCTCATCGATGTATAAGAGTCCACAACGTATACGGTAGATGAGGTTGGAGGAGGTGCAAGTGAACCTCCGCCTAACCTTAAAGGACAGTCGAGGTCCCTGGACAGCCGAGGGAGGAGGTATTACGACACATGCTGCATCTTCTGTAGTTGCAGGGTAAGGTGCCTGAGGAGTGGGTGGTCTGGGTGGGAAGGGAAGAGTTAACCAGGGAGTTGCGGAGGGAACGGTGTCTGCAGAAGGTGGAAAGAGGTGGAAATTTCGGAGCATTATGTGTTGTATGCGACAGCTGATGGGGTGGAAAGTCAGGACTAGGGGGACTCTGTCCCTGTCATGACTAGGGGGAGGGGGGGGGCAATGGCGGAGCTGTGGGGGACAAAGGAGACACAAGTGAGGGCGTCATCTATGATGGGAGAGGGGAACCCCCGTTTTCTAAAAAATGAGGACATCGCGAATGTTCTAGTATGGAACACCTCATCTTGGGCGCAGTTGCGGCGCAGACAGAGGAATTGAGAGTAGGGAATAGAGTCTTTGCAGGAAGCAGGGTGGGAAAAAGTGTAGTTGAGATAGTTTTAGGAGTCAGTGTGTTAATAATTGATGTCTATTCATAAATTACTTTAAGGCAAATGATCTAACCTGAAGAACTGTTGCTGCTTCATTCTGAACTGCTTGAATCTTGAGCATCACCAGTGCTTTAGTCTTCTGTCTCACCACATGGCTACGCCAGGTAGCTTGTATAATAATAGCAGCCTTGTTTCTTTTCTTGACCTGTTGCCGATGCAAAAACCTACGCACTGCTGTCTGATTAAGGCACGCAGCTTTCTCTTTCTCCTAAAATACAATACAATTGTTGAATTTAAAAAGGGAAACATTGCCTCTCATTTTCAAATTCTAAAATTATTTCTGGCATTATTTACAATGCAAAGCATATGTTGATAAGTTAACAGAGAATAATATTGAAACATGTTTGTGAGGATAATGGCTTAAACGTGTTAGTTTAATACATCGCACATCATCCAGGCTTCCATAAACATTATTGAAAATAAAAGGTCTTGCCACCAAAATATTTCAATTTTTTGTGTACTTTTGATGTTCTGAATTTATCTCTGGACTACTGAGAATACTGTTGCCACATTTCATCAGGATGCAGGTATATCTCATCAGCGCACTTCCATGGGAAGGAGTCCTCGCCCCCCAATGATGACCCTTTTCCCCGTCTCCAACGCACCCCCTCCTCGTGGAACCCCTCTCGTAAAGTCCCGGCTCTGGAACTCTTTATCCAGAACTGCCGCCGCGACGTCAACCGCCTCAACTTCTCCACTCCCGTCTCACTCTAATCTTTCCCCCTCTGAACGCACTGCCATTGAATCACTCCGCAAAAACCCAGATTGGGTCATCAAACCAGCCGACAAGGGAGGTGCCGTGGTAGTCTGGCGCGTCGATCTCTACAAAGCTGAGGCCACGCGCCAACTCTCGGACACCTCCTCCTACTTACCCTTGGACCATGACCCCACTGACGAGCACCAGGCCACCATTTCTAGCACCATCACCAACTTCATCAATTCCCACGCCCTGCCCGACCAAGCTTCCAACCTCATCGTTCCCCAGCCCCGCACGGCCCGTTTTTACCTTCTCCCCAAAATCCACAAACCCGGCTCTCCCGGCAGACCCATTGTCTCTGCGTGTTCGTGCCCCACCGAACTCATCTCCACATACCTTGACTCCATCCTATCCCCCTTGGTCAAATCCCTTCCCACCTATGTTCTAGACACCTCAGACACTCTCCGCCGCCTCCACGCATTCCACTCTCTGGGCTCACCCCCTCATCTTCACCATGGATGTCCGGTCACTCTACACCTCCATCCACCACCAGGATGGCCTCGGAGCCCTCCGGTTCTTCCTCGACCAGAGGAGCAACCTATACCCAGCCACTGACACTCTCCTCCGCTTAGCGGAGTTGGTCCTCACCCTCAACAACTCTACATTTGACTCCTCCCATTTCCTCCAAACACAAGGCGTAGCTATGGGCACACGCATGGGCCCCAGCTACGCCTGCCTCTTTGTCGGGTACGTTGAACAATCCTTGTTCAATACGTACCAGGGCCCCATCCCCGACCTCTATCTCCGTTACATTGACGACTGCTTTGGGGCCACCTCCTGCACCTACACACAACTGACTGACTTCATCCACTTCACCACCAACTTCCATCCGGCACTCCAATACACCTGGACCATTTCCGACACTTCCCTACCATTCCTTGACCTCACCATCTCCATCGCAGGGGACAGACTCCTGACCGACATACATTACAAACCCACTGACTGACATGGCTATCTGGACTACACGTCTTCCCACCCTGCCCCCTGTAAAGACTCCATCCCCTACTCCCAATTCCTCCGCCGCATCTGTTCCCAGGATGAGACATTCCATACCAGGGCATCGGAAATGTCCTCGTTCTTCAGGGAACGGGGATTCCCCTCCGCCACCATAGATGAAGCTCACACCAGGGTCTCATCCATACCCCGTAACACTGCTCTCTCTCCCCATCCCCGCACTCGCAACAAGGGCAGAGTCCCTCTGGTCCTCACCTTTCACCCCACCAGCCGGCAAATACAACACATAATCCTCCGCCATTTCCGCCACCTCCAACGTGACCCCACCACTCGCCACATCTTCCCATCTCCCCCATGTCTGCTTTCCGCAAAGACCGCTCCCTCCGCAACTCCCTCGTCAATTCTTCCCTTCCCTCCCGCACCACCCCCTCCCCGGGCACTTTCCGTTGCAACCGCAAGAAATGCAACACCTGTCCCTTCACCTCCCCCCTCGACTCCATTCAAGGACCCAAGCAGTCGTTCCAGGTGCGACAAAGGTTCACCTGTATCTCCTCCAACCTCATCTACTGCATCCGCTGCTGTAGATGTCAGCTGATTTACATCGGTGAGACTAAACGGAGGTTGGGCGATCGTTTCGCCGAACACCTCCGCTCAGTCCTCAATAACCTACCTGAACTCCCGGTGGCTCAGCACTTCAACTCCCCCTCCCATTCCCAATCCGACCTCTCTGTCCTGGGTCTCCTCCATTGCCAGAGTGAGCAACAGCGGAAATTGGAGGAACAGCACCTCATATTCCGTCTGGGGACCTTGCGTCCGGATGGCATTAACATTGAATTCTCCCAATTTTGCTAACCCTTGCTGTCTCCTCCCCTTCCTTAACCCTCTAGCTGTCTCCTCCCACCCTCCCATCCGCCCGCCCTCGGGCTCGTCCTCCTCCTCCTCCCCTTTTCCTTCCTTCTCCCCCCCACCCCCCATCAGTCTGAAGAAGGGTTTCGGCCCGAAACATCGCCTATTTCCTTCGCTCCATAGATGCTGCTGCACCCGCTGAGTTTCTCCAGTAATTTTGTGTACCTTCGATTTCCAGCATCTGCAGTTCCTTCTTGAATACTTATGTCTTGTGTTTTTGCAGAATAATTTGATCTTACACGTCGTTGTGTAACTATTCATTTTTTACCAGCCAAAAACATCACACATTGCAATAACTGTTAGATTTACCCAAAATCTTAAGAATGGGTAATTTGGGCAGCAGAGTAGCATTGGATAACTAAACTACCTTCAAAAGCTGAAGCTCACAGTTTAGCTTATATTTCCTCCAAGCAGCCTGTACGATTCTGGCAGCCCTTGCTTCTTTTCGTAGGTCGAGAAGACGAGCGCAAAGAAATGAGACATAAGTGATAACAACCTGTAAAAATTAAAATGTACTTCAGAGAAATAGTTTATGTAGCAATGATAGATTGCCATTCTGTCACATTGAATCATTCAATTCAAGCAGCAAACAGTCATGGGCTAAAAATTAAATGGAATTAAAACATTTAAAACAGTTTATTAACAAGATCTGCCTAATAAACTTCCAGATAATGATGTAACATTGCATTGCTCAGAATTAGTAAGCTATGAAAATCTTAATGCATTCACTTGGAAATCTGAAATTTGTACCTTCTCTTCTGGGATGGTGTTTGACATATCCACATGCCGTATCATAGCTGGGATTCCTCCAAGGTCTGCAACAGCAGTAGTCACTAAATTAAAATTCTTCTTTTCATTTATCAACAGTTCTTCATAGATGTTGGCTGAAGGTAATGCTAAATAAAGACAATGTACAAGTCTGTATCATTTGAACAGCAAAACTATGGCAGCAAACCACTGAAGCAATGTGACCATTAATATTTACTTGTATTTTATTCACTTTAGCAAAATTTCACTTGAGCACAAGAACACTGTGCAGAACTACAGGTGTGCTCAAACCAAGAATAAGGTTCGCATGACTTCACAACATTTCCACATCAATCATTCTAGAAATAAATGTAAGAGCAGTTTAATGTTTGTTTAAAATATAAAAAGGCCTTACTAGTCTTCAGGGAGAAATGTGTTTACATTCTGAAATCTTTATGTTTCTCTACCTCAGGTGAACACACCTTTCAAATCATAAAGGACCTATTATTCATATTAAACTACTTTATATCTATTATTCATATTAAAGTGTATCTTATGTTGCACAAGCCTAGTTTCTGTCCATTTTAGGTTCATAAATGTCCTTCTGATTGTTGATTATATCTGATCACTACAATTATTCTCCCCCTTTCTCCTTAAAAAAAAAAATAATTCCAAATGCAAATTTTAAAATTGTGTTTTTGGACACGGTGTTTCAGCATAAATTGTTCATGGCAGTGGAGTTTTGAAAGAGGTAATTCAGAGATACTGAATGTGGTGGTTATCATTTATGAAGTTCTATAGATTCTGGAATTGTTCCTGTCGATTGGAGAGTAGTGAACATCATTGAAATACATATTTCTTGACATTAAGGTTCAAGGCAAGATATAATTGAAGTAGAACAGCCATGATTTTAATAATACTTACAGTTTGCAAGTATGGCATCAATGGAATTTTCAGATTCACTAGTTGATGTATCAATTGCCACTGTACCACGCTCTGCATATTCTTCTGTCTGAGTGGTTCGCTGACAGATTTTGTCCACAGCCAAAAGGCTAGGATGGTAATGATGGATCAGGTAACAAAAAATTCTGCCATCAGAAAACGGGACTGTGAAATTCTCAGCCTGAAACAAGAAAAAATAACTGCATTAGACATGAACCGCATACAAATCCGCATACAAATTTAATTTTAGAAATCAAGTTATTCTTGTATTCCTCAGATAAGACTCTTTAGAATAGCCATTGGCCAATGTACGAGTTGAGCACATACCAGAATATTCTTATTCAAATCACTTTGTCGATAGCAGAATTATTTTTAGATTTATGACACTACCCTGTACATCTACACTTATTGGATCAGTAAATTTGCAATGCAACTTTTGAATCTACCTACGTTAGATATAAAGTACGCAGAATGCTAATCACTACATAAATAAAGTGTATTTGCCTTGTGTTGCCTCAGGCTTTATTGCCAATCTTAAATCCTTGTACTCAATCTAGTTATCAATCCTTTACACCATCCAATGACCATCAATTATTTTTCATTTGAGCCTCATATACTTGTCCTTGGCATTACATTCAATTGCAAGGTATTATCATGGTGTTACTTATCCTTATATTATAGCAGCAGAAACAAGAGTTCTGCCATGACATTAAATCATCAGTGGGAACACTATTTATAGTTTATTGACACTGGAAAAGTAGATTTATGGTATTGTCCTGTACATGCATTGTGGATCTGTACATTTTTAGCATTGCCAGTTTCCCTTCAAGTCAAATTCAGTGGTCTTGTGTTTTTTCCCTTCATTCAATATAAAACTGGTAAAATTCATATTTTACATGGTAGGCAATTTCACATTTGGTAATTCGATAAAGCTGAATGAAATAAAATTTTAAACAAAGTAAATACTACTTATGATGGTGAGGCTAATAAAACAATTTGAAAATTTGCCACATCGCATCTCAAGCTATACATAAATTGAACCAATTTTTAAATCACTGATTTCGTTATGACATATTCTTTTTAATTCAAGGTGTTTACATGCATATTCATAGAACTTTTAGAAACCTCAATCTAGACAAGATTAAATTTAAAGGAATAATCAACTGTATCAGGTAACAATATTCCAAAGCATTAAATTCTTACGTGAATCTTAGAAATTTGAGTTAAGAAACTACAGTTCAACATAATCCGAAAATAAAATCAGTCATAACGCTATGTTTCTCATGGATCACATTTGCAGAGCTGCCAAGTTTTGTCAGAGCTTTTCAGTATTCTAGTACCTGAAAATCAGTATTTTGCTGAGGAAATCAGTATTTTTACGCGGTGCCATTTTGCTGAATAAATGTTGTTTTTTATGTGCGATCATACCCACGTAAGAGTACAAGAATGCATCTTTGCTACCAATTGACATGCTTCTGCGCACCTTACTTGACAGTACATTCATTACCATCTCTTTGTATACTGCTGTTTGAACAGCTGCTTCTGCTTTTAACACCAGATGATGACATAGAAGCCATTTTGGAAGTCTCCCTCCCTCCTTCCTCACTTTCTCCCCCTTCCTCTCTCCTTCCTTTTTTTCTCCCTCCCTCCCTCCCACTCCCTCTCCCCCTCCTTCTCCCTCCCTCTCCTAATAGTCTGTGACCCATAGGGCTGTGGCCATAGCGCTACTTGTAAAGCCTATGGCGCTATGTGTAACGGCAATAGTGTTCCAGCTGGGAGCGCTATTTTTAGAACCCGTAGCATTTAAAATTCCCACGTGTTAAACTGACAGCACTGTTTAAACTGGAGCAGAACAGGCAGATCAAAGCTTACAAAAATTATCCAGATCTTGAAATTTAAAATAATAATAGATCTAATCTGCTATTATTTTTTAAAGTTTTAGTATCTATATAATTAAAAGTCTCATCTTGACCACTTCCTGTCTGCGCTGTACATTGATTATAGAAACGCTACGATGTATCGCTGTGAATTTTGGCCATCTTACTCAGTCCTCCTCCGCTGACGCAGAGCCAGCCCTGAGGATTTTTCCCATCAATGAAAAATAAAAAAGTAATTGGCGTTTAGACTGGACTATAAAACCCTGGATGCTTGGACGCGAGTCAGTCACTCTGCAAGATTGCGAGGGAGAGGCCACGACTGTCATTCTAAGCTGTGAATCAACTGAGCTGTGAGTCTGCAATGTACTTGTAATCAATGATTTGTTAGCCCTTAATGACAATGCCATGAGTTGTTTGGCCTGCTGCCCTGTCTGTGCTTGAAAGTGCAATGCTTAATTGGAAATGAAATGAAAATGCCATGAGTTGTTTGGCCTGCTGCCCTGCCTGTGCTTGAAACTGCGATGCTTTATTAGATCCGACTGTGTTTGGAAGGAATAAATGCTTTATTAGGTCCGACTATGTTTGGAAGAAATAAATGCTTTATTAGGTCCGAATGTGCTTGGAAGGAATAAATGCTTTATTAGGTCCGACTGTGCTTAGCCCAAAAGTCCCGCTCATTTCGTGACTTAGTGGACAGGTTGTACTGATTGCGTAATTTCCGGTGAGTGCAGAGGTCGCGCCGATTGCGTAATTTCCGGTAAGTGCAGAGTTCACGCTGATTGCGTAAGTGCCGCTGACTGCGGAATCCCCACAGTAGAGAGGCCTTGTGAGTAGATTCAAGAAAGTTTACTGTCATATATATGGTGTGCGAGTCAGTGTGTATGTGTATGAATGTGTAATTGGGTGTGTATGTGTGTGAGTCTGTGCTTGTGTATGTGTGTGTGTGTGTGTGTGTGTGTCTGTGTGAGTGTATGTATGAGTGCGAGTGTGTGAGTGCATGAGCGCGCGTGTGTGTGTGTGTGTGTGTGTGTGTGTGTAGGAATTGGTGGAGAGGTGGAATATTTTGTTGGGGGACCAGCCCTCCCGTGTGAAGCTGGGACCCAACGGGTCCCACTTAGTCTAGTGACTTTTTAAATCCATGCATTTTTTAAGCAGCAAGATGAAACAGGAAGTCGGGCTGATTTTTTAAAAAATCCATATTTTACAAAGCAAATCCGTACATCCGTATTCTGATCGCATTTCTGTACAAAATACAGAAAATCTATACTACTTTGCAGCTCTGCATTTGCACAGACTAAAAATAAAATTTCCATCTGTGAATTAATTGGAAAATATGCTTCTGCATACAACCAGGCGACCTGAAAAGCCATCCAAAATTCTGAATCAGCATAAAGAGTCAATGCAACACAAGACAACCCGCTTTAAAGACAGAAAGCAGAATTAGATCAATTTTTAACAACTTTACGTACTTTCACACCATAATATGCGCCTACAGCATTTATCCAATTTATCAACAAAGTGATCCGTGGGCTATATTTTTCAGGCATGCAGCTGAGGTCTTGATCTTTCTTTGGGTGGGGCAGAACAGCCAGAGAATGCAGAGCAGCCATTTTACGTGATGTGTCCAAAGCTTTTTTCAGAAATTCAATTTCTTCTCGCAATTGATCTTCATTTAGCAAAATCTCCACCTAATTAGATCAAAACAGCAGTCAAAACTAAAATGTTGGCACTTTATGCACAACACTTAAACTGGTCTATCTTTTAGCTTGTTAGTCATATCATCAGTGATACTGGACTGGGTATTTTTCTATCCATGTCTTACTTGGTTCTAATAGTGAGGTGCAGGAAGACAAAACAAAGAGGATTTGGGATCTCATTTGTATGCTCCATTCATTTCTTCGCACATATATCTTCTTGTACAAAGGTGCAGTCCCAGATATTACCATTAATTTTGAGAGGAACTTCAAATAGCTGCTAACTAAAAAATAGCCCATTTCTCAATATATGCTTGAATATCTAATTTCAAACCTATAAGGGGGAAATCTTTTAAAACCGAGATGAGAAGAACTTTTTTCACACAGAGAGTGGTGAATCTCTGGAACTCCCTGCCACAGAGGGTAGTCGAGGCCAGTTCATTGGCTATATTTAAGAGGGAGTTAGATGTGGCCCTTGTGGCTAAGGGGATCAGAGGGTATGGAGAGAAGGCAGGTACGGGATACTGAGTTGGATGATCAGCCATGATCATATTGAATGGCGGTGCAGGCTCGAAGGGCCGAATGGCCTACTCCTGCACCTAATTTCTATGTTTCTATGTTTCTACCCACACACTTCCTTTAATGATCAGAAAAATTGTAGGTTAACTATTTTCAGTTCAATTAGATTACCAGTCCATACTGTACCTGAAAAGCAAAGATGATTCGCCATAACAGTGCTAACGTCTTTTCCCGATTTCCATCCACTATATCTCTAGAATCTATATCATTACCTGGTGTACAAATAGAAGCAATTATATTCAAAAGCTATTTTTAAAATGTTTTAATCTTTCGACTGAAGTTAATAAAAAAAAGGTTTTACCCCGTTCATCTTTCAGATCAACTCGAGTTTTTAGGACATTCAATGCAACAGCTACATTATGCAGTTTCTGCAGTCGACTGATTGCTGGGACCCTTAGCTGCTTTGACAGGTGCCAGTTTTCAGTAAGAAGCTCCATTGCTCGCCTGTAACAGGTCACCAAACAAAACATTCATTTGAAAAGTGCACGTCAATTAGAAATTCTTCTCCATGGAAACTTCACTCAGTAGTTCTAATGTAAAGATTTTCTTTCATAATTTAAGATTTTCTTAACTCATCACTTCAAAAGAAACTTGATAACAATTTTTGGTCAATGTACCAGTTACTATATTTCCTCTGGTACTGATTGAATATATTCTCGTCTGCAATAACCCAATGTTTATTTTGAAATAATTAACTTAAAATGTATTCAATATTCACTGTTTTAGCCTCCACCCACATCAAAACTTCTGATCATCCATCTGTATGTTTCTTAATCCAACTAAGATCATGCCATGCAATCAACTCTTCAATGCTCTATGAAATGAGCAAGCAAACAATAGTACCTCTACATTAAAAAATATATGACACTATATTTGGGTGGACATTGAGAGCTTAGCTTAAGATGAGGGGGGGGTGGCAGTTTAAAGAAGATGTGGGGCAAATATTTCCACACAAGGTGGGAGGTGTCTGGAATGTGTTCCTGAAGATGGTGGTGAAAGAGGATGCATTAGTGGTATTTAAGGGACATAGATAGACAGGTGAATACGGAGGGAGTACAGGGATATAGATCATGTGGGCACAAGGAGATTAGTTTAATCTGGCGTCATGTTCAGAAGACAGTGTTTGGTCCAAAAGCCACAACCTAAAAGTATCACTGCATTTATAATGTTTGTAGCAATTACCATTAATTTATTATACTTACATTATTGCAACTTAATTGTTTTGATTAAACAGCCAATTTTAAAATTAATCTCAGAAACATCATAATTACACAGACTGACCAAAAATACTTACACCAAACGAACACCACATCGAAGATCGACAGCAAGATTGGTGACTTCAAATTTAAATTCATGAAGTGGTGTCTGACAATGACTGACTGTCAACCCTAGGAAACCAAGATGCCGGGAAATGTCTCCTTCACCACTGAGGAAATCTCTCGAGAAGGCAAATAACAGGTCTTTGCTGGTCTAAACAAAAAAAGGCAAGTTAAGGAAAAAAAGTCACATTGTAATGCATACTCAGCCTTTTCTCCAGGACACACACACACACGTTTAACTTTACTAGTTTCACTGATGCAAAATTACACAAAATGGAGGTTGTACAATAAAATTGTACAAACCAATTTAGACACTTCACTTCTTTGCTATCAGAGTTAAATTGTCTGTACAATTTTAAAGCCTCAATTTGTTCAATTTTAATTTAAATCATTCATTCCATCTTTGGTGTGCACTTACTCATGGCATTCCAGCATTGTACCAATTTTTCAGCACTAATACCAATATCAAATTTCTTATTATCTAAAAATTTAGGCCAAAACCTCATTCGAAATGGACAGTATCATGGATTAACAGAAAAATAGATTTTAATAAATTAATTATATTTTAAAAATGCAACTTTATGAAAAATTGTTGAACACAGGATAATTTGTAATTTCTAAATTTAGTACTAGATCTGAAAACAGTTGAATATAAAATATCATTCATGATGTCCTGCTGAAGAATTTAGTAGTCCCACTAAAACAACTGAAGAATGAAATGTCTGTGTAGTTTTACATTTCATGCTGGTATCTCAAAGACCATTATCAAGGCCAATTTGTTCATCATTCAAAGGGATGATTAAACCTTTGCCATGAAGAAAGATAAACTCCACAATAAAAGCTCAGGGGTCGCACAGTGGCTCAACGATAGAGTTGCTGCCTCACAGCACCCGAGACCTGGATTTGATCCTGACTGTAGGCATTGTAGGGCGGTCACGGTGTCGCAGTGGTAGAGTTGCTGCCTTACAGCGAATGCAGCGCCGGAGACCCGGGTTCGGTCCTAACTACGGGTGCTGTCCATACAGAGTTTGTACATTCTCCCCGTGATCTGCATGGGTTTTCTCCGAGATCTTCGGTTTCCTCCCACACTTCAAAGACGGACAGGTTTGTAGCTTAAAGGGCTTGGTAAATGTAAAAATTGTCATTAATCAGTTTAGGATAGTGTGTGGGGATCGCTGGTCAACGCGGACCCGGTGGGCCGAAGGGCCTGTTTCCACGCTGTATCTCTAAACTAAACTCGACATAGAGGCCCGGGACCGTTGGAGACAGTGGAGGAGGGTCAGGGCGGTGAGTACTTAAATCGGGCACGGGGCTTGTTTTCACAGAGGCCCGGGACCGTTGGAGACAGTGGAGGAGGGTCAGGGCTTACCAAATCCCGTAACGTTCCACACTCCATAGGGAGGGTTTCTGGTGGAAGCCGCTGATTGGCTGAAGCAGACTAGAGGAAGCAGCTAATTGGGTGCAACCTCAGGTTAGCATTTCTGCTTTCTGGCTAAAGGTACAGAGCTTTAGTAAAGGTATAGTGGGCTAAGGGTACAGTGGGCTAAAGGTACAGTGCTTTTTGTTTATATAATAAAGGTGCAGTTTAAAGGGCAAGAGGGAGCAGCTGTTTGTGTCAGATACCTGCTGATTTCTCCCAGCAGTTTCTATTGGATTATACTGGTATCGGATCCAGGGTAAGGCGAGAGAATGACAGTCAGAGCAGTGTACTGTTCTGGATGTCAGATGTGGGAGGTCATGGTGGCGGATGGCCCTCCAGACGTCCACATCTGCACCAGGTGCAGAGAGATGGGGCTCCTAAGGGACCGTATTAGGTTCCTGGAGCAGCAGCTCGATGACCTCTGTCTGGTCAGGGAGAGTGACGAGGTCATAGAGGGGAGTTATAAGGAGGTGGTCGCTCCAAAACCACGGGAGACACGTGGGTCACGAAAAAGGAAGGGGAAGGGGCAGAGGCAGGAACGAGGGAGTACTCCACTGTCGGTACACCTTGCAAATAAGTACTCCTGTTTGAGTACAGATGAGGATGACAGCCTACCCGGGGGTAGCAACAGCGGACGGGCCTCCAGCACAGAGACCAGCCCTGTTGCTCCGAAAGGTAGGGAAAAAAAGAAGAGGGCAATAGTAATTGGGGACGCTATTGTTAGGGGGTCGGATAGGCGTTTCTGTGGACGCAGTCGGGAGACCAGGATGGTGGTCTGCCTCCCTGGTGCCAAGGTCTCGGACGTGTCTCAACGCATCCAAGATATCCTGAAATCAGAGGGAGAGGAGCCTGAGGTCGTGGTACATATTGGTACAAATGACATAGGTAAAAAAAGTGAAGAGGTCCTGAAGGGAGGATTTAGGGAGTTGGGAGGAGAGTTAAGGAAAAGGACCAAAAAGGTAACAATCTCAGGATTACTGCCTGTACCACGCGACAGTGAGAGTAGGAATGGAGCGAGGTGGAGGATAAATGCGTGGCTGAAAGACTGGTGCAGAGGGCAGGGATTCAAGTTTCTGGATCATTGGGACTTCTTTTGGGGAAGGTGGGACCTGTACAGAAAGGATGGGTTGCACTTGAACCCGAGGGGGACCAATATCCTGGCGGGGAAATTTGCAAAGGTCAATGGGGAGACTTTAAACTAGAATGGTTGGGGCGAGGGACTCAAATAGAGAAAGCTAGTAGACAGAATGGGAGGCAGGAAGCAGAAAAGGGAAGCACTCTGACACAAGAGGAAAAAGAAAAAAAAGGAAATATTGTAAGAAAGGTGGATGAGCTTAGAGTCTGGATAGACACCTGGAAGTATGATGTTATGGCGATCAGTGAAACATGGTTGCAGGAGGGCTATGATTGGAAACTAAATATTCCAAGATTTCGTTGCTTCAGGTGTGATAGAATTGGAGGGGCAAGAGGTGGAGGTGTTGCATTGCTAGTCAGGGAAGATATTACAGCAGTGCTTTGGCAGGATAGATTGGAGGGCTCATCTAGGGTGGCTATTTGGGTGGAACTGAGAAGTGGGAAAGGTGTAGCAACACTTATAGGGGTGTATTATAGACCGCCAAATGGGGAACGAGAATTGGAAGAGCAAATATGTAAGGAGATAGCAGATATTAGTAGTAAGCACAAGGTAGTGATTGTGGGAGATTTCAACTTTCCACACATAGACTGGGAAACACATTCTGTAAATGGGCTGGATGGTTTGGAGTTTGTAAAATGTGTGCAGGATAGTTTTTTGCAGCAATACATAGAGGTACCTACTAGAGGGGCAGTGCTGGACCTCCTGTTAGGAAATGAGACGGGACAGGTGGCGGAGGTATGCGTTGGGGAGCACTTCGGGTCCAGTGATCACAATATCATTAGTTTCAATATAATTATGGAGAAGGTCAGAACTGGACCTAGGGTTGAGATTTTTGATTGGAGAAAGGCTAACTTTGATGAGATGCGAGATGATTTAAAAGGAGTGGACTGGGACATTTTGTTTTATGGGAAAGATGTAGAAGAGAAATGGTGGACATTTAAAGGGGAAATTTTAAGAGTACAGAATCTTTATGTTCCTGTTCGGTTGAAAGGAAACAGTAAAAATTGGAAAGAGCCCTGGTTTTCAAGGGAAATTGGACATCTTGTTCGGAAAAAGAGGGAGATCTACAATAATTAATTTTTTTTTTTTTTTTTTTTTTTTTATTAGAAGTACGGTAAATTACAATAACACACAACACATATATCTTAATACATTTTTTGTACCGCTTCATTTTTTTTTTTTTTTTAAAGCTTTAAGAAAAAGATAGAAGTAAGGAAAGTAAAGAAGGTGCGCAAGAGTTGTGAAGTGCAGAAGAGTGTTGGGAAAAGAAAGCCCCTTAGAAAAGAAGTTAGAGAAGGAAGTAAAGTAAGAAAGTAGACCCTAGAAAAGAAAGAAAAAGAAAGTAAGGACAATCGCTCTATTATAACATTAAACTCCGCAGAAAGACTACCAACCAAGTCTGTTTTTGTTGTTTTATCTCCCAATGCCAGGTCCTGATACCATTTATTTATTTATTTATTTTTTTTAAATTACTATTGCACCTCATGCTTGTAATAGGTCCATAAACGTAGACCACGTCTTTTGGAATTGGTTTGCTTTATCTGCTAAGAGGAATCTCATCTCTTCCAGATGTAATGTTTCAAACATATTTGATATCCACATTTTTATTGTTGGTGTGGGCGCATTTTTCCAGAATTTAAGTATGAGCTTTTTTCCCATTATTAGCCCGTAATTGAGTAAATTCTTCTGATACACATTTAATTCAGGGATATCTTCCGATATCCCAAAAATGATCCATTCTGGTTTTGGTACCAGTTTTATTTTAATTAATTTTGAAAAAATATCAAATATTCCATGCCAGAATTTTTGGATTTTTGTACAAAAAATAAAAGAATGCGCTATGGTAGCTTCTTGACACAGACATTTATCACAGATTGGTGAAACATTGGGAAAGATTTTATTTAATTTAGTTTTTGAATAGTATAGTCTATGTAATGTTTTGAATTGGATAAGCGTATGTCGTACATTGATCGAGCATTTATGCACCTGTAGTAAATGTTTATCCCAGCTCTCTTTTGAAATTTTTATAGCTAATTCTTGTTCCCAGTCTCTTCTAATTCCATCTGTTGTGGGTATTTCTATGTTTAAAATGATATTATATAAGTACGATATTAAGTTAGCTGATTCCGCCTTTGTCTTCATTGCTTCATCCAGTAAGTCGGAAGGCATATTATGATAGTCTTTTGTGTATTTTTTCAAATAATCACAAATTTGAAGATATTTAAAATATTGGTTATTTTTCAAATTATATTTCAGTTGTAGTTGTTGAAATGATAGTAATTTTCCCACTTCATACAGATCTTCGAGCGTTTTGATTCCCATTCTTTCCCAATGTATAAATGATTTGTCTATGATTGATGGTTTAAACGATGGGTTATTGGCTATTGGTATTGAGAGAGATAGGTTTCTTAATTTTAGATTCTGTTTTATTTGTTTCCATGTTCTAATTGTGCTATGTATAATTGGGTTTTTATTATAATTTTTATTATTCAGATTTATTGGTGAGAGGATAATCGCTCCTATATTACTCGGGGAGCAATCCCCTTTTTCCATTACAATCCAGTCCGCCTGCTGGGCAGAATTGTCCAGCAGGTGAATCATATTTTTAATATTTACTGCCCAATTATAATACATAAAGTTAGGGAGCGCTAGACCCCCCACTCTTTTCGTTTATTAAGGTGTGTTCTTTGTATTCTATGGGGTTTATAATCCCATATGAAATTTGTAATGTCTGAGTCCAATTTTTTGAAAAACTTTTTTGGGAGATATATAGGTATTGATTGAAATAGGTATAGAATTTGTGGTAAGAAAATCATTTTTATAGCGTTTATTCTGCCTATTAAGGACATCGGAAGTGTTTTCCAGAATTTAATCAAATTATTTAATTTCTTAAGTAGGGGATTATAATTGGCTTTAAACATATCCTGGTAATTTCTAGTAATTTCAATTCCCAAATATTTGAATTTTTCTGTAGCTATTTTAAAGGGGAATTTCCTGAGATGTGTTGAGTCTTTTGGTTTTATCGACATAATTTCACTTTTGTTCCAATTTATTCTATATCCTGAAAAGGATCCAAAGTCCTCAATTAAATTTAATATATTCGGTATACTAATTTGTGGTTTTGTGATGTACAGTAGTACATCATCGGCATATAGGGATATTTTGTTATTTGAATATTTTGTATTATAACCGTAAATATCCAGGTGTGTTCTTATTTTTTCAGCAAGGGGTTCAATTACCAAAGCAAATAACAGCGGAGATAATGAACAACCTTGTCTATTGCCCCTTGATAGTTCAAATTTCGAGGATAATATATTATTAGTTAGTATTCTAGCCGTAGGTTTGTTATATAATAGTTTTATCCATGCAATGAAGTTCTCTCCCAATTGGAATTTTTGCAATACTTTAATCATATAATCCCATTCTACTTGATCAAACGCTTTTTCTGCATCCAGTGAGATGATAGCTAACTCTTGGTCGTGAGATTTATGTGAGTGCATTATGTTAAGCAAACGTCTCAAGTTATTGAATGAATGTCTCTTAGGTATAAATCCTGTTTGATCCTCATTTATTAATCTACTAACATACCTGCTTAGTCTACTGGCTAGTGTTTTCGCTATTATTTTTTGATCCGTATTTAACAAAGCAATAGCTCTATATGAACCTGGTTCTTCTATATTTTTATCTTTTTTAAGTATTAATATGATCGTTGATTCTGCTAGTGTTTCAGGTAAGCTTTGCTCCTCAAAAGCATATGTATACATTTTCTGTAATCGTGGAGTAACTATGTCATAAAAAGATTTATAAAATTCATTACTGAATCCATCTGGTCCTGGTGTTTTTCCATTCTTTAGTGTTTTTATTGTGTCTTCTATCTCCTTAGAAGTAATTTGTGCTCCCAGTTCCTCTTGTTCCCTCAGTTCTAATTGTGGTATCTACAATAATTATAGGCAGCATGAAGTAAATGAGGTGCTTGTGGAGTATAAGGAATGTAAAAAGAATCTTAAGAAAGAAATTAGAAAAGCTAAAAGAAGATATGAGGTTGCTTTGGCAAGTAAGGTGAAAGTAAATCCAAAGGGTTTCCTACAGCTATATTAATAGCAAAAGGATAACGAGGGATAAAATTGGTCCATTGGAGAAACAGAGTGGGCAGCTATCTGCAGAGCCAAAAGAGATGGGGGAGATATTGAACAATTTCATTTCTTCGGTATTCACCAAGGAGAAGGATATTGAATTATGTGAGGTAAGGGAAACGAGTAGAGTAGTTATGGATACTATGAGTTTCAAAGTAAAAGAAGTATTGACACTTTTGAAAAATATAAAAGTGGATAAGTCTCCAGGTCCTGACAGGATATTCCCTAGGACATTGAGGGAAGTTAGTGTAGAAATAGCCGGGGCTATGACAGAAATATTTCAAATGTCATTAGAAACGGGAATAGTCCCCGAGGATTGGCGTACTGCGCATGTTGTTCCATTGTTTAAAAAGGGTTCTAAGAGTAAACCTAGCAATTATAGACCTGTTAGTTTGACTTCAATGGTGGGCAAATTAATGGAAAAGATACTTAGAGATAATATATATAAGCATCTGGATAAACAGGGTCTGATTAGGAACAGTCAACATGGATTTGTGCCTGGAAGGTCATGTTTGACTAATCTTCTTGAATTTTTTGAAGAGGTTCCTAGGGAAATTGACGAGGGTAAAGCAGTGGATGTTGTCTATATGGACTTTAGTAAGGCCTTTGACAAGGTTCCTCATGGAAGGTTGGTTAAGAAGGTTAAACTGTTGGGTATAAATGCAGGAATAGCAAGATGGATTCAGCAGTGGCTGAATGGGAGAAGCCAGAGGGTAATGGTGGATGGCTGTTTGTCGGGTTGGAGGCAGGTGACTAGTGGGGTGCCTCAGGGATCTGTGTTGGGTCCTTTGTTGTTTGTCATGTACATCAATGATCTGGATGAAGGGGTAGTAAATTGGATTAGTGAGTATGCAGATGATACCAAGATAGGGGGTGTTGTGGATAATGAAGAGGATTTCCAAAGTCTACAGAGTGATTTAGGCCATTTGGAAAAATGGGCTGAAAGATGGCAGATGGAGTTTAATGCTGATAAATGTGAGGTGTTACACCTTGGCAGGACAAATCGAAATAGGACGTACATGATAAATGGTAGGGAATTGAAGAATACAGTTGAACAGAGGGATCTGGGAATAACCGTGCATAGTTCCTTGAAGGTGGAATCTCATATAGATAGGGTGGTAAAGAAAGCTTTTGGTATGTTAGCCTTTATAAATCAGAGCATTGAGTATAGAAGCTGGGATGTAATGTTAAAATTGTACAAGGCATTGGTGAGACCAAATCTGGAGTATGGTGTACAATTTTGGTCGCCCAATTATAGGAAGGATGTCAACAAAATAGAGAGTACAGAGGAGATTTACTAGAATGTTGCCTGGGTTTCAACAACTAAGTTACAGAGATAGGTTGAATAAGTTAGGTCTTTATTCTCTGGAGCGCAGAAGGTTAAGGGGGGACTTGATAGAGGTCTTTAAAATGATGAGAGGGATAGACAGAGTTGACGTGATCAAGCGTTTCCCTTTGAGAATAGGGAAGATTCAAACAAGAGGACATGACTTCAGAATTAAGGGACAGAAGTTTAGGGGTAACATGAGGGGGAACTTCTTTACTCAGAGAGTGGTAGCGGTGTGGAATGAGCTTCCAGTGGAAGTGGTGGCGGCAGGTTAGTTGGTATCATTTAAAAATAAATTGGATAGGCATATGGATGAGAAGGGAATGGAGGGTTATGGTATGAGTGCATGCAGGTTGGACTAAGGGAAAAAAGTTGTTCGGCACGGACTTGTAGGGCCGAGATGGCCTGTTTCCGTGCAGTAATTGTTATATGGTTATATCCCGAAAAATACTGCCTGCAAACATCTTACCTTAAACTCAGCATCTTTGCAGAAAAGACATGGATCATGATCTATTAATCTAGATTGCTTGGCACAGTCCAGAAACCAAACTAGAAGCAGGAATTTCTTCAGAGTGAATTGTGCCAAAATCTCTTGGTGCTCTAGAAAAGACAAAGCACAAAAGCTACAACATTTAAATTTAGTCCCCAACTCACCTTTCTCTCAGAGGAAGAACATCTGCATGTTAAAACTACAAAATATCAAATCCTTAAAAAGGCTTTATTTTAAACTGAAAATTATGCATCTTTGATCATAACTTAGTATTTAAACATTTGGGGTGAAAATTCTTCATTGACTGCTAATATTGATTGGATACTAGATCATTTACAATCCATTACCTAGCAAATATTCCAAAGATGAATGCCTATCTCAATGTCATTGATCATGTAAAACAAACATGAGATAACAGCAAAACATGTTGGGAGGGAGGTTCACTATAATCCGATAGTTGTATTCCCAAGAAATCTCGTGTTATAGAAAAATGCGCTATAAAATCAAAAATTATGGTATGCAGCGCACATTGGTAATAAAATTTCTTACCATCACAATATAAATGTGGCACTGTTGGATGTCTATATGCTGCTGCTATATCCGAATTCCAAAGCAAGCGATTTAAAATGAACCTGGCTAATCCAGTAATATCACTGTTGCTTTCCAATGGAAGCATTTCACCAAAGACACACTGCAATATAATAACAGTTGAAGAAATTTAAGCACATGAACTAAAATTCATTGCAAATAAACAAAATTGTCTTTATTATGAAAGTTTTACTCTTGCTTACTCCACATCTAAAGCAAAGTAATGTCTACCTAAATAAAGAAGCATTATAAACATAACTTAATTTTTAGTAAAACCACACCTCTAGTCCAATTCGTAGCCACAGTGGATTATATGATAAAAGCCATTTGAGGATTTTCTGTCGATGTCCTATAATGGAGAAAATAATATTTACAAAACAGCAAATTCTCATTCTACTTTTCCCTTCACATCCATTTAGTATCTTTTACATAAATCAATTTATCAGCTATTAGATTAGCGCCAGATTTGGAGACACAAGCTATTGCAGATGCTGGAATCTTGAGCAAAACTGAAAGTGCTGGAGGAACTCAATGGTCAGGCAACATCCAAGGAGAAAATGGACAGGTGACATTTAGAGTCCGGATTAATCTAAAGTGTCCCGGCCCAAAACGTTGCCAATCCGTCGCTGCCTGACCCGATGAATTCCTCCAGTTTTTCTGCAGTCAGTAATGATTGGGCATCAGACAGAAAACAGTGTTCGACAGACAGAAAACAGTGGAAAGAAATAGGTCTTTTGGAGGTGACAGGCAGTAATGCAGGGCCCGCACGGGAGACTGGTGACTAAAATTAAAGCACATGGTATTGGGGGTAGGGTGTTGACATGGATAGAAAATTGGTTGGCAGACCGGAAGCAAAGAGTAGGAGTGAACAGGTCCTTTTCAGAATGGCAGGCAGGGGCGAGTGGAGTGCTGCAAGGTTCGGTGTTGGGGCCGCAACTGTTTACCATATATATTAATGATTTGGAAGAGGGAATTAGGAGCAACACTAGCAAGCTGGGTCGCAGTGTGATCTGTGAAGAGGATGTTAGGAGTTTGCAGGGTGACCTGGACAGGTTGAGGGAGTGGGCAGATGTGTGGCAGATGCAGTATAATATAGATAAATGTGAGGTTATCCACCTGGGCGGCAAAAACAAGGGGGCAGATTATTATCTCAATGGGGTTAGGTAAGGGGGGGGGGGTGCAGCGAGACCTGGGCGTCCGTGTACACCGGTCACTGAAAGTTGGTGTGCAGGTACAGCAGGCAGTGAAGAAAGCCAATGGAATGTTGGCCTTCATAACAAGAGGATTTCAGTTTAGGAGTTACGAGGTTCTTCTGCAGTTGTATAGGGCTCTGGTGAGACCACATCTGGAGTATTGTGTACAGTTTTGGTATCCTAATTTGGGGAAGGACATCCTTGTGATTGAGGCAGTGCAGTGTAGGTTCACGAGATTAATCTCTGGTATGGCGGAACAGTCGTATGAGGAAAGATTGAAAAGACTAGGCTTGTAGTCACTGGAGTTTAGAAGGATGAGGGGTTATAGAAACATAGAAAATAGGTGCAGGAGTAGGCCATTCGGCCTACAAGGTTCTTTAGTAACTTGTCAGTTTCTTTGTTGAACTAAATTAAGGCGCATGTTGCAATCAAAAGCGCTTGAACAATTGGTTGGGAAGAAAGCCAAACTGTAAGAAAGACGACTGCGCCTCCTTTTCAAGAGCAGCCAGCTCTTGCACGGTCGGTGCCAAAGCATCAACATGACCCTTAAACGTGCTACCTCCCGTTGCTTTTTTCTGTCCATAAACTACTTTACCATCAAACCATATTGCCATTCAATATGATCATGGCTGATCATCCTACTCAGTATCCTGTACCTGCCTTCTCTCCATACCCCCTAGTCCCTTTTGCCACAAGGGCCACATCTAACTCCCTCTTAAATATAGCCAATGAACTAGCCTCAACTACCTTCTGTGACAGAGAATTCCACAGATTCACCACTCTGTGTGAAAATTTTTTTCCTCATCTCGGTCCTAAAAGATTTCCCCCTTATCCTTAAACTGTGGCCCCTTGTTCTGGACTTCCCCAACATCGGGAACAATCTTCCTGCATCTAGCCTGTCCAACCACTTAAGAATTTTGTACGTTTCCATAAGATCCCCCCTCAATCTTCTAAATTCTAGCAAGTACAAGCCGAGTCTATCCAGTCTTTCTTCATATGAAAGTCCTGACATCCCAGGAAGCAGTCTGGTGAACCTTCTCTGTACTCCCTCTATGGCAAGAATGTCTTTCCTCAGATTAGGAGACCAAAACTGTACGCAATACTCCAGGTGTGGTCTCACCAAGACCCTGTACAACTGCAGTAGAACCTCCCTGCTCCTATACTCAAATCCTTTTGCTATGAATGCTAACATACCATTCGCCTTCTTCACTGCCTGCTGCACTTGCATGCCTACTTTTAATGACTGGTGTACCATGACACCTAGGTCTCGTTGCATCTCCCCCTTTCCTAATCGGCCACCATTCAGATAATATTTGGCCTCTTATAGAAACATAAAATTATAAAAGGACTGAACAAGGTAGATGCAAGAAAAAATTTCCGATTTGTGGGGCGAGTCCAGAACCAGGGGCCACCGTCTTAGAATAAAGGGGAGGTCATTTAAAACTGAGGTGAGAAAAAAGTTTTTCACCCAGAGAGTTGTGAATTTATGGAATTCCCTGCCACTGAGGGCAGTGGAGGCCAAGTCACTGGATGGATTTAAGAGAGTTAGATAGAGCTCTAGGGGCTATTGGAGTCAAGGGATATGGGGAGAAGGCAGGCACAGGTTATTGATAGGGAAGATCAGCCATGATCACAATGAATGGCAGTGCTGGCTTGAAGGGGGTGTGAATAACCCGTGGGGGGGGGGGAAGAGGGGCCGAATATCCCACGGGGGGAGGTTGTGAAAGACCTGGGGCGGTGGGGGTGAATAACCTGGGGCGGTGGGGGGAGGTGGAGGTGTGGCACTAGGCAGCTTGAGAGCCCATTGTCATTGGTGCACTATGAGTATCATTGTGCCATCATCAGTGGAATGTCCTGGAAAAAGGTTGTGTGTGAGAACTGTTTTTGCCTTTTTTTTTTTTTTTAAACATGAACCATCAATAACTTGTGAAATATAGGATGAAATCTTAAGTGAAGCTGCGTGGAGGGGAAAAATGCGAGTCAGAATATGTAAAAATGTAAGCGTTACCGCGTAGCGATTTGGCGAAGATACAAAAACATATACACCCATACGGACACACACACACAAGATGAGACTTTTAATAGTGTACTAGACCAAATGGGATCCGTTGGGCCCCATCCCGCAATGCGTCGGCGCTCACCTCAGACTCAGTCGCCCCCCCGGAGCCAATCATCCCCACAAGGAAAAGAATGGAATTTATGGAGGGAATGGGGGTCCGAGGATCCAGGGGGCGGAGTGTGAGGGGTTGGGAGGATGTGGGATGGAGGAGAGGGGTGTGTGGGCACGGGCGGTGTAAGTGGGGGAGGGGGTGTGTAGGAGGGAAGGGAGGGTGTGGGCGGGGAGGAGAGGGGTGTCTGGGTGGGCGAGGAAAGGGGTGTGTGGGGGGGGGGTTATGGGTGTGTGGGGAGGGGGGTTAAGGGCGGGCGGGTGTGTGGGGGAGATGAGCGGGGTGTGGGGGGGAGGGAGAGAACTCGGAGAAAAGACAGGGAAGAGCCATGGGAGAGGTATAATGGGGGAGGGGGGGAAGTCAGGAGCCAGCGAATGGGACCAGAGGAGAAGTGGCTGGAGCTGGGAGGCGGTGCGATGAAGGTGTGGTCAGGACTCACAGCAGACGGCACCTGAGGATGCGGGTGGAGACCCGAGCGAGGCCGTGGGCGGGTGTGCACATGAGCGAGGTTGAGGGCTGACGCCGACCCGGTCAAGGCCACGGGCCGACCCAAGCGAGGCCTCATCTTCAGTATAGTGGCCAGGCTAGTGGGGGGGGGGGTCCAGAACATTCCAGCGTGGCTGCCCCCCCAACTTGGGAAGAATCAGTGGTTTGTGAAGTTTTGGGGAGGTGGAGAGGGCGGCGACCCCCTCACCTTGCGGGGACATTGTGACGTCACTCGAAGCTGCTTGAAGAATCTGTGAGTAATTTGAAAGGCCTTTTTGGCTTTTTTTCAAACTTTAATGATGAATAACATTTTTAATATAGTATGAAGGGAACCTGCTTATTATGTCGACCAGGTTAATGTGGGTAATAATCTGTAAAAATTTCAACTCCAGAACATAGAGTTTTGACGAAGGTGGAATAACACATACGCTCACACGTGTGCACACATACATACATATACATACAAGATGTCATGTTTAATTGGATATAGATTCATTATCAGTCTTTAATGCTTATGATATAATTTATCACAATACTCTGACAAGATTACCAGAGATTGATGTGTGTTTATTAACAATTCAAACCTGCATCAAGACCATGAATGTGTTGCTGCACTTATTACTGAGGCTAGATGAGAGCCCAAGGATCTTTTTGCCAAGGAGGAAGTACAATAAAGATTTACCAGAGTAAATCATGGGGATGAAAGACCAGCATACAATAACCGATTTAGAGCTTGTAAGAACAAGAGGTACAAAGAATTACAAAAACCAGGTTCGAGGAATATTTTTCTGTAGCTGAACATTACAGAAACAGAGGTCCCACTCTCAGGATATGAAATAAACAATTTAAAGGAACTTTATAAATAAAGGCTGTTTACCTGTGGAATTCTGTAGAAGAGAATTCCGTAGAAGGCCAAAAACAAAACATTAATCTATTGATCTATTTCTTAATGCTAAAAAGATTAAGTGATATAAGGAAAGGGTATAGGGTATGAATCAGTAATGTGTTAATGGTGAGGCATACACAAAAGGCCTACAGCTGCTTCTATTTTCTATGTCTGTGCATGATAGATTGACAACTCCTTTAGCTATTACGCTAAATTACAGGATTAGTGCAAGAAAATGGCAGAGGTAACTGATCGACCAAGATCTTATTGATTGGTAACGAGGTCCAAAGTAGCCCTCCTTCTTCAGCTCCTGCCAATATACAAAATAATATGGTCGACAGGATTCCATACCAATTCCAATCAAGCATAATGTTTGTACAAAGAATAAATTAGAGCATAACAACCTTCTGGCGGCATCTATAAAATTGTATAGTAAATGTTTGTATGATTACCCAAGTCTTTCCAGAGACAGCGATCTTTCCGCACAAGGAGATGATTCGCCTCAATATTTGCTTCCAGTTTCTGTATAACTTTGACCATCCCTTCAGATGTAAATAATCTGCAGGCTGCACGGCGGAGATGGTTGAGTCTACATTTTGCAGTGTATGCCCTCAATGACATTTCTTCTTTAGTTGGTGCTGAAGAAACACTCATTTTGTGGTGCTGTGTCTCAGAACCCATGAATAATGTAGCAGTATTCACTGGAAGATAAAGCCAACATATGCAGATTAACAAGATATAAAAAAATTGCATTAATTTTCTTCCACACTATTAAATGCCCATGAAGATTTTTTTATTGAATGTACAATTATGAAAATAAATGTAAATCTATAGATGGAAATTTTTTTTTTTTTAATTTGCATTCTCACAAGATCAGTAAAACTCTATTCTATATTTTGGTTTCTTTTTCTCTCTCTCGCACTACTTTGATGTACTCAAGTACAGTAAGATTTGCCCGGATAGCATTCAAAGGTATTTCCACTGTATCTCAGGATACATGACAATAATTAACTAATAGTAATCTGAAAATGCCAAGACAGTGAATGACATGAACAATAAAACATAGACTAGTGCATCAAGTGCACCTGAAACAACATTACAGAACATACTAAGAGCAGCATATGGTAATTATTATAGTTCACCTCTGGAGGACTCAGTGTTCACTGCAAAGTCATCTGGAGTAAGAATAAAATTTAACCACCACTTGAATCCTCTTTCCTGCTTCTCTTTCCAACGTTCATCATAAAACATGTTTTTCGCAGCAAATGGCAGTGGATGTCTTGGAATAACTGAAACATACAAGTGACCATCTTAAATGCCTACCAGCAGAAATATGTAACAAAATATTGTTTGAAAACCAGAGGAATCCCAATCGGCTACCTATGGTTATGAACAACAATGAATTAACATTAACATTAATACTTATGCATAAAACACACATTTATAATTTAACCTCTTGTATGCATTTGCTAATTACATTGTGAAAGATAACCCCCAGAGTGTGATGATGCTTCTTTATTACTCGGGTGCTATACTTGTTATAGAATTATGGTTGATCTTTTAAGAAAATATATATGAAGCAGGTACATTCTATGTACTAATGGAATCAATACATGTAGCCAAAAGCCCAAGTCAAAGCCCATAATACGACTAGTCAAAATGCTGTTGCCCAGTTAGTAGTAAATAAATCACCCTGTATTTAAGCTGTTTCTCAGTGCAAAGTATTTAATGTTTCTACTGCATGGTACGTGATAAATGCTCTTTAATAACAGCAGCGTTTAAAATCCAAGTAAACAAATCAATTCAATGGGCAGAATAATTTGAAAACTAAGAACACTTATTATCTCTAAACACTTGCTATCTTGAGCAATCTCTAAGCCCGCTAACTTATTTTCGCAAGATGTATTTTTAGACAAAGGTAACGTCCCTGCGCTGATATGGTATTGATTCCAGTGATTTTACATTTCACAGTTGAGCTTACTGGACTTGATATTACAATCCCTACTATAGTTGGCACCTTCTTAATATCTTGAGTGGGGGTAGGGGTAAAAACTTCATTGGGGTCATCAGGTGGGCACCCTCCTTCCTTGGTGTTTTAGGCCCACGACACCTCCAGAGGGCTCAACAGCAACACCTGGCGTTCCAGGTGCGCTCCCCTCTGTTTTACCCGTCTTGGTGGTCATTTTGCAGCCCAGTCCTTCCTCTTCAGCCAGAAGATACTTGATATGGACACCAGCTTGCAGCGATAATATGTACTCACTGGTGCACTTAACCAGCTAATTTCACCAACACTTACCTCTTGCAAGATGACAGAAATCAAATTTCCTAGTTTAATTTGAAACATAGCATTTCTAGATTATTCCCAGGTATAATAACAAATATTTAAAAAACACAAATGTTTTATTATTACTTTAGAAAAATAAATTTGATGGACACAGTATATTATCCACCAACATTCAGAATGCAAAAAAGAGTTTAAATATTTAACAAGGATTAAACATTTAAACATGCTGCAAAATTGAACTATTTACATACCAGTCTTAATCAATTTTCTGAAAGTTAATTGTGACTGTCCAACACCAGGCATAAGTTTACCACGGTTCACTTGAGCAGTGAAAGACTTGACTTGAGAAACTGTAGAGTTCAGTAAATTGAGTACATTATAATATATCCTACAACTTGAATTAACTGACAGGTCTTTATTTTTAACAAAGTTTATACAAACTATATACTGTAAATGTTACTTGTAATCATTTACACAGGTATGAACTTGATTGACAATTATATTGTTGATACGCTAGATACATAACAGATGGGATAAATGTTTGACTTCCTTTGTTACTTCAATGAATTTTGCGTTGGTATGTACTTCATAGCCAATACAATGCAGTACTTTCATATTCTGTATTTCATTATAATCATAAATTGCATCTTATAATTAATGTAATGATTACAAGACCTAATGCAAGGCCTCCTACTATAACCCATGGACTTGTCTGATTATGCATAACTAAAATATGGTCTGATAATACAGTGAATTCTTGATCAGTACGGGTGTCAGAGGTTATGGAGAGAAGGCAGGAGAATGGGGTTGGGAGAGATAGATCAGCCATGATTGAATGGCGGAGTAGACTTGATCGGCCTAATTCTGCTCCTATCACTTATGTTCATGATTTGTACAGTACTGCCTTGAAATATCAACACATTCAACAGAATAGGCTGCGTTTAATTTGGCTTTTTCAGCGGCTATTAACATTCTATTGGTGAGCAACAAGATTTCTAAATTAAATTAAAGGAATAATGTCCAGCAGTGAGTATTTCGCACTCAAAACAAACCAATCTTTATGGCTCCACAAAGATAAATTCACTACATTTAAACACAAGCATCATTTGTTCAGCTGCAAATTAGTACATTTACATTAAATATACCGAGTGCTTCTGAAGCTTGAAGATTTGATTGTTCACAAATGCCATACTGGGCTCCAAAAATCAGTTCATGTACTGTTTTGTGCTGGGATGCAATAAACAAAAATTTTGTATGAGATTATCAAACATGTTGGTAATCTGCTCCTCTTAGTTTCAAACATCACCTTCTCCATTTTATGCTTAAACAAGACAGAATATATACATATTGTAGTTTTCTTATTCGTTATTAATCTCCCATAATCTCTAAATAAAAAAAGTACTTTAAATTCATACCAGATTTTCTTTTCTGGATCCGTTTTCCTCCTCCGTTTGTGTATCTTGAAAATGTGTTTTTTACATTTGTCTTACTACTAGATTGTCCAACACACTTAGACTTTCTTTTATTGGTATCAATATCCTTTTCATATCCATTATTTGACAAATATTCTGATTTTTTTCTTATTCTGCTTGGAAGGGATGACCTGTTAGCAATTTTAGTGTTTCTGTTGCCAGTTTTACTCTCAACACCAACAACAGACCTTGATTGAAAATGAGAGTTGACTTCCACAAAATGATCACATGAAAATTTAACTTTGTTTTCCAACTCAGAGTGAACAACAGTATTTGTTATATCTGTAGTTGTCAAAACAGGGAGCATCTTGGTTTGAGCAGTGAACTGGTGTCCACATACCTGTGAATTCCGAGGGAGATCAGGGGTTTTAGAATTAACAAAAAAGGTTAATCTTAATTCAGCAGGTTTCAGTTCTTCTACATCTCTAACAGGTGATTCAGGCTTTAACATAAACCATGGACTACTTTCCTGTAGTAAAGAATTTCCAGATTTCACATTTTCAATGGAGGAGGCTTTGACAGATTTATCTTGACTTAACCAAGGCTGATCCATTCGCATCCTTGCATCCTTCAGAAATTGATCTGGTGATAGGACTGATGACACAACAACTGGTTCAGCATCTTCATCCGGGATATAACTGTTATTTACAAAAGAATCAGGGCTTAAAATCCGCCGTTTATTAACAGGAGTTTGAGGAGAAGTGCAAAAACATTTTTGAGATGTTCTAGTAGAAGATAATTTTGCTGATTGACACTCCAAATTCAGCCTAGAATTCACAATCTCAGATGCACACAATTCATCAGGCATTTTCACAGCACCCAGCTTCATTGGCGATGACATCTCTTTACCTTTACAGACAGGGCAGGTGGCAAATCTTGTAAGTGATTGTGGAGTACAATTTTCAAGTTCTTTTATTTGGCATGGCGGTAGTATTGGTGAGAGATGCATTATCTCATGATTGTCATACTCTAAAGTATCTGCAGGGTTGCTAACTGGTCCAAAGTTTTCACATGCCTGAAGAGGACTTAGAGGTCGTCCAATTGTCATATAATCTTTTTTCTGTGATATAATAATTGTCTTGCTGGCTATTGAAGAATTTATTTTCTGTTTCAACCGAATAGTACTTTCCGAAACCTTCTTGTCTTTAATTGATTCCCAAAGGCTTCTCTGCAAGCAAGAATATATGGCTTCAAACTATTTTAATCAGACACGTTTCATTACTTAGAAGTATTCATATTGTACAATAAATGTATCAGAATTACAATCGAAGTCTTAGCACCATTTTTAGAGATGACGTAAAAACAGTACATCGAGCAGCACATCACAGGAACAGGCCCTTCAGTCCATTGCACCCACACACACCGTGTTGCTAACTAATCAGGGTTCTCACTTAACTTTTTGCTGTTGCCAGCAGGGAAACCTAGGCAGCTTTTTAGGTTGCCAAATTACAGTTTAAGTGGTCATTTAAGACGACTTGCATGACACATGCGATCATGTGCTCGGACGAAGTGCAGTTACCAGTTGGAATTATGCTCAATGAAGCATTCACATATTATTTATGCTTCAAATAAAGTCACAAACTAAACACATTCACCAATCAAGACATGATATATACCACAATGACATGCAGCAAAATTACAATACAGTATCTCAATTCTTTTTACACATTGCAATGAATGCCGTTTCTATTATTTCTTTCCACTTCTAAACAAAAAATGCGGTTGGATTTTTCAGCGTATGATCAACCTGTGTCAATAAATCCTGGACCATAGTAACATATATGCTTAACCATGCCCACTACAGGTTGATGCAAGCATGTTTTCTGTGAAGGACCGAAAATTATTATGACATCGCCATAGCATGGGTCTTTTCCTCTTGAATCTTCAATCATCAATCTCTGTTGTGCCCAGTCACAGCAAGGTAAGTTGATAAATAATTGAATCGATCTACACAAAAAAACTGGAGAAACTCAGTGGGTGCAGCAGCATCTATGGAGCAAAGGAAATAGGCAATGTTTCGGGCAGAAACCCTTCTTCAGACTGAAGAAGGGTTTCGGCCCGAAACGTTGCCCATTTCCTTCGCTCCATAGATGCTGCTGCACCCGCTGAGTTTCTCCAGCTTTTTTGTGTACCTTCGATTTTCCAGCATCTGCAGTTCCTTCTTAAACACAATTGAATCGATCTGTTTGACACATTTGAAGGTCGACACACTAACAACATCAAGAGGGGAAAAATAGATACATAATATATCCCTTCTGCTCTAGGATTTTGTAATTTAAAAGCAACAATGAGAATGGAAGTGTACTTTGATTTTCTTTTAACATACTTGATACTGTATTATTATTATTATTATTATTACCTGACCAGACCTATACCATACTTATGAATGTACATAGTACCTCTTGTACTCTGTGCCCACTAAGAAGATGAGTCATGTAAGTAGGTATTGAATCAATCGTGGAACTTGGCGTGAGATTGCCCAGAAGGCCAATAAAAATGGCTGAAGTGATTTTTTTTTGGGGCGGTGGGGGGCATATCAACTTTAAATGTTTTATTTTGTATTGGTCCACTTCCAGATCCAAATCACCGTATCTAACTTTTCACAGGGATGGATTCACTGAGTAGACTGAATTCCTCTCTCCCCTCCACCCCCCTTCCCGCATCCATCCCTCCTTCTCCACTCCCCCCGTTACCCTTCCCCTCTCCCCCTTCTTCCCTTCCCCTCTTCCTCCTCCCCACTCCCCCCCCCCACACCCCCTTGTCCCTCCCTTCTCCCATTTTCCAACCCCCTTTCCCATCCCACTTTCCCCAACGCTCCCCCATTTGCGGATCCCGCTAATTGTTCTGCGCAAAGTCTAGTCATGCTACTCCACAGCATCTGTTTTAGTAACATTGACTATGGGATAAATGCAGACTTTGGGAACAACACCCCACCCACCCCCCCTCGCCATGCTTCAAAATGGGTGGTGGGTATTTAGACTCAGTGGTCGGAGCAGGTGGGTGGCACTTGTACATTGATGGGACCCAGTTGAAAAGCCCGCTGCCTCTGGGGGTTTGGATAGATCATTTGGAGAGAGATCTGCCTCTGGGACAACTCGTGACGAAGTTTAGTTCCCATGCAGAATATTCGGGGTTCGGGTCCAACCCGAGGCCCCTGTGTCACATTTAGTTCAGAGATTCAGTGCCCTTCGGCCCACCGAGTCCGCACCTACCAGCGATCCCATGCACATTATCCCACACACGCTAGGGACAATTTATACGTAAATACCAAGCCTATCAACCTAGTTAGGGTTAGGGTTACCTCCCGCACTCCAAAGGCACACAGGTTTGTATAAATTGTCCCTTGCATGGGACAGTGGGCGGGGGATCGCTGGTTGCAGGCTGGGTCCACAAATTTGTGACGTCGGGGAAAGTGGGGGGTTGGAGAAGGGATGGAGAGGGGAAGAAGGGGGATGTGAGGGGAGTGGGGTGGGAATGGGGAAGGGAAAGAAGAATGGAGCGGGGAGAAGGGAGGCAGGAAAGAAGGAGGGGAGAAGGGTGGGTGGAAAAGGAGGGATGGGCCAGGAGAGGGGGGGGGATGATGGGGGTGGAGGGGAGAGGGGAGTTCAGTCTACACTCACTGAATCCATCCCTGTGAAAAGTTAGAGACGGTGATTGGATCTGGAAGCAGACAAATACCTCTGTAAAACTGAATGACTTAGACATCTTTTCATTTTCACAATTGATTTTATTGTATTAATTTTTAAATATTAATGTTTAAAATCCATGCATTGAAGAATATTTTACAGTCCATCTGTGGTCCCTAACCCTAACCCATCCCTAACCGGGCGTCACCTGCAGGAGAGCATACGTCAGCGTGTATGTCGTGCAACTCGGACAGCGGACGGCCTGGCGCAAAATGTGCTGCCGTTTCTCAGAGCTCCTGTCTTATCCTTGTTCCATGCCTTGCCCTGTGGAGTTGCTGCTCGTTTGTGAACCACTGGCTCAGGCAGCGGATTGACGCTCGACACCGCTGCAAATTGTTCTGCTGCTGTTGTTCCCTTAAAGGGCCTATCCCACTGCGATTTTTTTGCAACTGCGGAGCATCAGCGATGGTTTTACGGGCGTCAGTCACTGACGTTCCGCAGTCGCCGGAAAAAATCGCTATTTAACACTGCTATTATTTCTGCTTCCACGGCTTCTCATGGCAAAGCATTCCAGGCACCTGGCACTGTATTAAAAAATTTGATCTTCAAATTTATTTTAAACTTTCCCTCTCTCACCTTAAATCTATGCCATCTAGTCTTTGACATATCCACCCTGGGAAAAGGAAGCTGACCATCTATTTAACACGGCTTCCCCATCTATCCCTTTCAATGTTATATACAATTATTATGTCTCCTGTCACCCTCCGAATTTACCAGAGAAAACAACTTAGATTCTGAAACACAAAACTCTTCCATGCCACCTCACACAGACTTGAGTAGATTTTTACCATTATTGCCTTTGCCCCTTTATGTATCATCTTGATGGTGGCAGATATCACTTTTGGTGAAGTCTGATGTGCCTGTTAATGTATACTCTAATACATCAAAAAGTCAAAATTTCTAAGCATTTTGGAAAGTATACATTTCAAATCAATACAAAACCTCATTCCATTGCATTCTGGTTACAATAAAACTAAAGATGCGAAAGAATCCAATGTCGACTATGAAAGAAGGGAGAGAAAAAAAATAACCTTTTTTTTGGGTAGGTCTTCTGCCTTGCCCAAAAGAATGCAAAGTAGTTTTACACAACCAACACGAAATGTCACTGTCTCCCGGACTCCTCCCGCTTCCACAGGTGTCCAAGTTATGGAAAGATAATATCTTTCTGCTGGCTGTGAAAGAAGATAGAATAACTTTTTTTTTTTTTTAATTACTTTCTTGCAAAATTGAAACACTTGAGAGACAACAACCGTAATTTCAGCACCCACATGCATAAATCCAATGACACTAAAGGAAAGGAAATATATCTTAGAACCACAAGGAAATGCATATGCTGGATTTGAGCAAAACATGAAATGCTGAGGAACATCTGTGAAGGGAATGGACAGACTCTGGGTTAGGACTTCTTTAGATGGCAAGATATCTTGTTGGGCAGGAGTGAGACTTGGGGGCACACCTTTAGTTGGTGGTGCTCTCTTACACCCACAACACTTGCCCTTAATATGATAGAGATGGGAATGGCAAATGAAGTGATCTGTCACAATCTTGTTAATTGTCAAACTCAAAGCATCATGTGGCTTACTTCAAGTGTTATTTTCAGCTCAAGGGGAAGGTTGACCCTGCTCAGATGTTGTGAATACCCTCCCGGTACTGTCTGAAGAAGACCCGCTGAGCTACTCCAGCTTTTTGTGTCTAGTACGGTACTTCTATCCAGACTCCAGTCTACCCTCGAGAATGAGCTATCTCAAGAAAATATTCATCTCCAGGTGCACGCAAATCCCAAAACATTTCTAAACAATCTTCAACTCTACCATTCATCTTGAGAAGTAAAGTGGAGACAGCTCGAGAGATTTTAGATCTGTTACTCAAAGAGACAGCACGGGACCACAAGAAAAAATCTTCGCAACCAAGGAGTCGGTTAAGCAGTGTACACTATCAAACACAAAGATGCGAGGAAACGGAATACGAACGAGTGACCGTGGCTTATCCCAATGAGGAACTCAACAAGCAGCTTGAAATCTGGACAGAGGCACTGCTGATGTAGACACATTGAGACTTGACAACAAGGGTAGGAAATCTGAACTGACACTCAGCTGTGGGAGGAAATCGACAAGGTTGCAAAGAAAGAGACAGGAGGGTCTACGGAGGATGGTGACACGATAAACTAGATGCTTAAATTTTCAGCGCACGTCCAAGTGTAGGAGGAACTCAGTCAGTAGCATCTGTGAACAGATGACATTTTGGGCTGGGATTCTTGCACTCAGTGGTACCACACCCCCACTCCCTCCACCTCCCCCCACACCTACCCAACCCCACCATGGACTCATTCACCCGCAGCCTTGATCCATAAAATTATCAGTAAACGTGGCTGGCCAAAAACAAAGTATTGTTTCCTTCACCCACTCGTCCCCTAGGTAGTTTACTGCTCGCCTCACACACCCGAGGACACACCCCCGCCCCAGCCGAACTGGGGGAGCTCCCTCGCCCCACACCCACCGGCGGCGCTCCCTCTCCCCACACACCCACCCGGGGACGCTCCCTCGTGTGACACGCCCAACCGGGGACGCTCCCTCGCCCCACACCCGGGGACGCTCCCTCACTCCACACCCGGGGACGCTCCCTCACTCCACGTCCACGACACCACCCGGTCCTTCACCTGCACTACGAAGTCCCGCTGGCTGAGCTCGAAGCCCTTGCAGTCGGAGAGCCGCTCGACGGTGACCCGGAGCGGCGATATGTCGGGGTTGTCCACGGCCAGGCGCTCGACCCTCGACCGGCCCGTCCGCACCGTGCCGAAGGAGACGTGGGGTACGCGGGCAAAGTGGGTGAGTGTCAGCACAGGGATGGGGTCGGACTGCTGGCTCTGTCGAGCTGAGTCCAACTCGGGCTCCTTCGTCCGGAGCAGCGCAGCCATTGTTCGTCGCTGTCGTCCTGCGGCTGGAGAGCGGGTGGGCGAGCAGCAACCGTCGTCTCGAGCCCCTCGCGGACGATCAACCGTCGTCGCGAGCTCCGTCTGCCAATCACACTCGTCCCGAGAGCCCGCCCACCGCCACCGCCAATCAGACGCCGCGGCTCATCCACAGCGCCCGCCCACCGCCACCGCGGCCAATCAGACGCCAGAGCTCCACGACGAACCCCGCCCCAACCGTCAGTCCCGCGGACCAATGGCAGGCGGCGCCGGCGGAATGTTTTGGTTCGAAAGCGGCGCGGGTGCGTTTGGGTTTGAATGCGGGCGGGGCCGGAGCCGGAGCCGGAGCTCACTGCCAAAGGCAACTGCATTTATGGTTCATGTACATCTTCTGCTGAGAAATAAGATAAAGACAGAAATAGAGCGTTGCGTCTGATCCATGAGAAGGAACTTTGAGATCTATTTATCTCTATCTTGCCTCTCACACATAGGCACACACACACGAACTTATATACGTTAAATTTGTGCATAGTGTGTGTAAAAGCAATACAAGGGAAACTGCACAAAGGAGGGGGCTGGGGAAGAAGGATGGGAGGGAAATGGGCAGAAACGTAGATTAAGCAGGGGCAAAACATTTAATGATAAAATTAACTAAAATATGTGAATTGATAGATGAACTATATCACACACATACTGTTCCCCTACAACACTGATTACACCAAAGATCCTTATAGCGGAGCAAAATAGACCTGCTAAATGCAATGGGCTGGCGTGTAGTACGCAACGGAGCGGGACGTTATTTTCGTCCATTTCAGTAACCCGACCCGACTGTAAATCCCTCTCGGTTGCGGGGGAACAGTTTGTGTGTGTGATATAGGGTTAGATTCATAATTCTGTTAAATGTTGTTAAAGATTAATATGTTAACAAATTATGATTCTGTTAGTTGTCTATTTTAATGGGGGGGGGGGGGGTAACCTCTCTTTTTAAATGGCTCATGTGCTGTGTTTGAGTTGATTTTTGTATTACACTTGCACTCTAATTTATCTAATCACACGGTTCACAACTGCGGTATTTGGAAAAATAATAGCAATATGAAGATTCCAGTTGCTCTACTCTTGGAATGTTCCTTTATCATTTATTGTGTCTATAGAATTGTTTTTCAACAATAAAATGGGTCTGGACTTCCCAATAGCCAGAGAGTGGAATGAGATCTGTCTGTAATGGCGGGGTTATCTAATGAAGGATTTAACAAAATAAAATTTGTTTTGAGCTAGATTTTAAAATGATGTGTAACTTAAGGATTGTTTTATTCAGCGACCATACAACTGATTAGATTGTGTAGCTTGTGTAGGAAAGAACACACATATATGAATGTGATATAGATGTATATAATACGCAAATATATTTCTCCAGATGTTTATATATAACTAGACCAAGTGCCAGTTCCTGGACACTTTAATTCTCCTTCCCATTCCTACACAGACCTTTCTGTCCTCGATCTCCTCCATTGTCAGAGTGAGGTTAAATGGAAATTGGAGGGACAGCATCTCCTACTTTGTTTGGGAAGCTTACAGCCCAGTGGTATGAATATTGATTTCTCTCACTTTAGGTAGCCCCGGCATTCCCTCTCTCTCTATCCCTTCCCCACCCAAGTCACACTAGCTTCTCACTTTCACCCCATAAACAGCTGACAATGGCCTGTTTGCTTTATCATCATTACTTTTTTTGCATATCTTTCATTCATTGTTCTTTATCTCTCCACATCATCTATATCTCTCATTTCCCTTATCCCTAACCAGTCTGAAGACAGGTCGTGACCCAAAACATCACCCATTCCTTCTCTCCAGAAATGCTGCCTGTACCGCTGAGTTACTCCAGCTTTTTGTGTCCATCTTCTATCCATGTACCCAGCCAAATGTTTCTTAATCATTGCGATAGTCCCTGCCTCAATTACCTCCTCCGGCAGCTCGTTCCATACAACCACCCCCCTTTGTGTGGAAAAAGTTGCCCCTCAGATTGCTATTAAATCTTTTTGCCTTCATCTTAAGATTTGGTCCTTGTCGTCTGGTCCTTGATTTCTCTGCTCTGAGCAAAAGACTTTGTGCATTACCCAATCTATTCCTCTCATGATTTTATACACCTCTATAAGATGAAACCTCATCCTCCAGCGCTCCAAGGAATGGAGTCGCAGCCTGCTCAACCTCTCCCTATAGCTCAGACCCTCGAGTCCTGGCAACATCGTAAATCTTCTCTGTACCCTTTCCAGTCTGACATCTTTCCTTTAACATGGTGCCCAGAACTGAACACAATACTCTAAATGCAGCCTCACCAAAGTCTTATATAACTGCTTATTAAACTTTTAAACCTTATTAAACTCTCTTTTAGTTGATTGATGGATCTCTTCAGCGGGGTGAAATTTATCAAGATTTGTTTAAGCAAGCAATGTTGTGTTTTTGTGCATAAATACCCCATTTATAAATATACACAATATATTATTATTAATATGTAATAAATATGTATGCATGCACAAGTATGAGGTAAATCTTGCTTGCAGCAGCATCACAGACACATAGACTCAAACACACAAAAACTAATTAAACACAAATTCTACAAGACAGTAAAAGGAAAAAGACTGTTGGTGAGAAGGGGCAATATGTAATAAAGAACTGCAGATACTGATTTATACAAAAAAATAGATACGATGTGCTGGAGTAACTCAGTGGGTCAGGCAGCATCTCGTTGTGTATCTTTGTGAAAAAGGCATTCATGTTGAAATGCGCAATGGTAATGCAGGAGTTTATCCGTAGTTGTAGGATTAGAATTGCGGACACGAGAACTGCAGATGCGGGTGGTTTTAAACTGAATAAGGGGGGTGGGGTGTCGAATGGGCTAGTGGAGGATGGAGTTAAAGGGAAAGGGTTTCTTAAATGTGTGAGCGTAGAGACAGAAGGGTGTAAAATGAGGGTAGAAGCAATAGGTAGCAAGGTGAAAAGTAAAAGTGGCAGGCCGGAAAATCCAGGGCAAAAATCAAAAAGGGCCACTTTTCAACATAATTGTATAAGGGGTAAGAGTGTTGTAAAAACAAGCCTGAAAGCTTTGTGTCTCAATGCAAGGAGCATTCGTAATAAGGTGGATGAGTTGAATGTGCAGATAGCTATTAATGACTATGATATAGTTGGGATCACGGAGACATGGCTCCAGGGTGACCAAGGCTGGGAGCTGAACATCCAGGGATATTCAATATTCAGGAGGGATAGAGAGAAAGGAAAAGGAGGTGGGGTAGCGTTGCTGATTAGAGAGGAGATTAACGCAATGGAAAGGAAGGACATTAGTTTGCAGAATGTGGAATTGGTATGGGTAGAGCTGCGAAACACTAAGGGGCAGAAAACGCTGGTGGGTGTTGTGTACAGGCCACCTAACAGTAGTAGTGAAGTTGGAGATGGTATCAAACAGGAAATTAGAAATGCGTGCGACAAAGGCAAAACCGTTATAATGGGTGACTTCAATCTACATATAGATTGGGTGAATCAAATTGGCAGGGGTGCTGAGGAAGAGGATTTCTTGGAATGTATGCGGGATAGTTATCTAAATCAACATGTAGAGGAACCAACGAGAGAGCAGGCTATTTTAGACTGGGTATTGAGTAATGAGGAAGGGTTAGTTAGCAGTCTTGTTGTACGTGCCCCCTTGGGCAAGAGTGACCATAATATGGTTGAGTTCTTCATTAGGATGGAGAGTGACATTGTTAATTCAGAAACAATGGTTCTGAACTTAAAGAAAGGTAACTTTGAGGGTATGAGACGTGAATTGGCCAAGATTGACTGGCAATTAATTCTAAAAGGGTTGACGGTGGATATGCAATGGAAGACATTTAAAGACTGCATGGATGAACTACAAAAATTGTTCATCCCAGTTTGGCAAAAGAATAAATCAGGGAAGGTAGTGCATCCGTGGATAACAAGGGAAATCAGGGATACCTGTAGTATCAAAGCGAAGGATGATGCGTACAAATTAGCCAGAAAAAGCAGCATACCGGAGGACTGGGAGAAATTCAGAGACCAGCAGAGGAGGACAAAGGGCTTAATTAGGAAAGGAAAAATAGATTATGAAAGAAAACTGGCAGGGAACATAAAAACTGACTGCAAAAGTTTTTATAGATATGTGAAAAGAAAGAGATTAGTTAAAACAAATGTAGGTCCCTTGCAGTCAGAAACAGGCGAGTTGATCATGGGGAACAAGGATATGGCGGACCAATTGAATAACTACTTTGGTTCCGTCTTCACTAAGGAAGACATAAATAATCTGCCGGAAATAGCAGGGGACCGCGGGTCAAAGGAGTTGGAGGAATTGAGTGAAATCCAGGTTAGCCGGGAAGTGGTGTTGGGTAAATTGAATGGATTAAAGGCCAATAAATCCCCAGGGCCAGATAGGCTGCATCCCAGAGTACTTAAGGAAGTAGCTCCAGAAATAGTGGATGCATTAGTAATAATCTTTCAAAACTCTTTAGATTCTGGAGTAGTTCCTGAGGATTGGCGGGTAGCAAACGTAACCCCACTTTTTAAGAAGGGAGGGAGAGAGAAAACGGGGAATTACAGACCAGTTAGTCTAACATCGGTAGTGGGGAAACTGCTAGAGTCAGTTATTAAAGATGGGATAGCAGCACATTTGGAAAGTGGTGAAGTCATTGGACAAAGTCAGCATGGATTTACAAAAGGTAAATCATGTCTGACGAATCTTATAGAATTCTTCGAGGATGTAACTAGTAGCGTGGATAGGGGAGAACCAGTGGATGTGGTGTATCTGGACTTCCAGAAGGCTTTCGACAAGGTCCCACATAAGAGATTAGTTTACAAACTTAAAGCACACGGCATTGGGGGTTCAGTATTGATGTGGATAGAGAACTGGCTGGCAAACAGGAAGCAAAGAGTAGGAGTAAACGGGTCCTTTTCACAATGGCAGGCAGTGACTAGTGGGGTACCGCAAGGCTCAGTGCTGGGACCCCAGCTATTTACAATATATATTAATGATCTGGATGAGGGAATTGAAGGCAATATCTCCAAGTTTGCGGATGACACTAAGCTGGGGGGCAGTGTTAGCTGTGAGGAGGATGCTAGGAGACTGCAAGGTGACTTGGATAGGCTGGGTGAGTGGGCAAATGTTTGGCAGATGCAGTATAATGTGGATAAATGTGAGGTTATCCATTTTGGTGGCAAAAACAGGAAAGCAGACTATTATCTAAATGGTGGCCGACTAGGAAAAGGGGAGATGCAGCGAGACCTGGGTGTCATGGTACACCAGTCATTGAAAGTGGGCATGCAGGTGCAGCAGGCAGTGAAGAAAGCGAATGGTATGTTAGCTTTCATAGCAAAAGGATTTGAGTATAGGAGCAGGGAGGTTCTACTGCAGTTGTACAGGGTCTTGGTGAGACCACACCTGGAGTATTGCGTACAGTTTTGGTCTCCAAATCTGAGGAAGGACATTATTGCCATAGAGGGAGTGCAGAGAAGGTTCACCAGACTGATTCTTGGGATGTCAGGACTGTCTTATGAAGAAAGACTGGATAGATTTGGTTTATACTCTCTAGAATTTAGGAGATTGAGAGGGGATCTTATAGAAACTTACAAAATTCTTAAGGGCTTGGACAGGCTAGATGCAGGAAGATTGCTCCCGATGTTGGGGAAGTCCAGGACAAGAGGTCACAGCTTAAGGATAAGGGGGAAATCCTTTAAAACCGAGATGAGAAGAACTTTTTTCACACAGAGAGTGGTGAATCTCTGGAACTCCCTGCCACAGAGGGTAGTCGAGGCCAGTTCATTGGCTATATTTAAGAGGGAGTTAGATGTGGCCCTTGTGGCTAAGGGGATCAGAGGGTATGGAGAGAAGGCAAGTACGGGATACTGAGTTGGATGATCAGCCATGATCATATTGAATGGCGGTGCAGGCTCAAAGGGCCGAATGGCCTACTCCTGCACCTAATTTCTATGTTTCTATGCTAGTTTACAAAAAAAGGCAGTGCTGGAATATCTCAGTGGGTCAGGCAGCATCTGTGGAGAACATGGACAGGCAACGTTTCAGGTTGGGATCGTTCTTCGGTGTCTTCAGAGTATTGACGTCACCTATCCATGATCTCCAGGGATGCTAAATTAGTTCAGCACTTTTCTCCTTTTTGGGATTAGGGTTATGTAGTCAGTTCAAGAACCTGATGGTTCAAGAAAACATGTTCAGCTGCTACTGTAGAAGTTCATAAGTCATAGGAGCAGAATTAGGCAATTCAGCCTATCAAATATATTCTGCCATTCAATCATGGCTGATCTATGTTTCCCTCTCAACCCCATTCTCCTGCCTTCTCCTTGTGAGAGTAAAAGAATGAGAAAGATTAACAAAATAAAAATAAAGTTAAAATTGCTTCCCATCACAATTCAAAAAGAGTAAGAAAGAGGAAATGATTTTAACAAAGAAGGCACGTTTTAGATTAAGAATCATTCTCCAAGACCTGACTTCATGTCTCAGTGTTGCAGTTGCAACTACATTCAGGCTCACTTGAGCCCTCTAGCGTTGCATGTGCGGTGTTCGCACAGTCTGTCTGCACAGGATTCCTCCACATGCACCAGATTCTTCACACATCCTAGAGACATACAGAGTGGTTTGTCAGCCACCCACTGTGAAATTGCTTCTGATAGAGGAGTGGTAGAATCCAAGGGAAGCTAGATGGGAATGTCGAGAGAATAAAATGAGAGGGGCTCTGGTCCCGTTTCCATGTTGTATGGCTCACAAGATTTAGGTGCAGTACTGAGACTGGGAATTCTTCAAAATTAGTTGCAGAGAAAATCTGCCTAATGGTAGAAAACATAAGATTTCAATTGGAGTAGGAATGAACTGCAGATGCTGGTTTAAATCGAAGATAGACACAAACAGCTGGAGTAACTCAACGGGACAGACAGCATATCTGGAGAAAAGGAAGAGATGATGTTTCAGGTCGAGACTCTTCTTCAGACTGAGGGTCTCGACCCAAAATGTCACCTATTCCTTTTCTTAGATTTTAATTGATGAATGCTTCAGTATCATAAATACATTTCCAGGATAAGGGGCTGATTTCACCTTCTCATTCAATAGAACCAAAGAGAATATATCGTGATGTGACTGAATTTAATGCTAAAATATTTCTACCAGTCAGAATTAAAGCATGCATGTGATACTGGTTGGCTTGGATCTAAATTCAGGAAACCTAGTTTTTTACTGAAATGCTTCTAAAGAATTAGACATCCAAAGTTTTCAGGTTGCATGGTCAATTTAATTTCACATAGATATAACCATGTAAGAAAAGGGAAGACACAACCCAAATCTCTTTTAATCCTCCAATAAGCATGAAGGTATTATACTCAAATAATAAATATGATTGCTTTAATATTAATCTGTAACATTCATCTTTGGGTTTTAATAGTTTAAAATAATCTGTCATCTTATAACTGGAGCTAAAACATAATGTATATGGAAGAGCCAAGCCTTGCATTTGGATGATAGACCGAAGAACATAAGTAAATATAAAATTACAGATCTATTGTTTTAAAATTCATAATTATAAACATTCCCACAGTACAAAAACACAGATGATGGGAGCAAATCATACCAATTGACCAACATGATACACAATTTATATCAAATTTAGAATTAAAAGTTTCACTTTCCTGCATAGGACAATTCCACAGTGTGCTGTTCATTGGGTTTAATGTTCTACATTGGAAATACTTTGTACGGGTGTACCTGTGTCAAGTCCAAGTAAAGTTCCGAGATATGAAGGCTCTCTGGCATCTAGCATTTGATCATCACGAACCGGATGCACAATGTTGGCAGGTTGTGGCGTAAGGGTATACTTCTCCAAAAATGCAAGGTCTGTGGCTCGTTGAAAATCAGTCTGCTGAGATGGTTGTTGGGGGTGAAGGAGGCTGTGAGGTTGTGAACCCAAAGTTGCAGTATGTGTTGGTGCATCAGACTGTACAGTAACAGCACCTATCCGTACTGGTACAAGTGTCACATCTCCATGAAGGTTCTGAATCGCTGTTTTCTCTGTTGAATAGTCCTTATTTTGATGCAAATATGATTTAGCTTCTGTTTGGTACATTTTTCCATCCTGTGCATATAACAACTCCTGAGATACCATTTTCATTTCACAAGCAGCCACAATTGGCTGTTCTATAGACTTAGTGCCATGAACATGATCCATATGATACTTCAATTTGTCTTTCCGTTTGAAAGTTGCATTGCAATGATGACAGTTGAATGGGCGGGCATCTGAATGGATGACCATGTGTTTTGTTAAAGTCTTCTTAATTCGAAATGCTTGGTTACAAACTTGACATTTATAGGGCTTTTCACCTGTGGCAAAGAAAACACCTTGGCTATGTTTTATTCTGAGCCTTAAAGCAGATTACGATACATTCCTCACTAATCTTTTCTGAATTATGATTTTCAAACAAAGATCTTAGTATTTAAGAAGGAACTGCAGATGCTGGAAAATCGAAGGTAGACAAAAGTGCTGGAGAAACTCAGTGGGTGCAGCAGCATCTATGGAGCGAAGGAAATAGGCAACGTTTCGGGCTGAAGAGGGTTTCGGCCCGAAACGTTGCCTATTTCCTTCACTCCATAGATGCTGCTGCCTGCACCCGCTTAGTTTCTCCAGCACTTTTGTCTACCAAAGATCTTAGTAAAAGGGGTACCTGGATTAATGCTACATAATCAAGTCCAAACCAAATTATGTGTAATCTTACAAAGATCATTATCGGACCAATGAAAGCAAAGTTCAACATTTTTTAGAACAAAAAGCAAGTATCCCAAAATGCATAGGAAATTTTCTCCATCTATATTGTAAGATTTGGGGCTTAAGATCAAAAGAGAATTTTGGATACAGGTGAAATATGAATACAGGTGCACAACCTTTTATCCGAAAGCCTTGGGACCAGACACTTTTCGTAATTCAGAATTTGTCGGTCTTCGGAATGGAAATTTTTTAGCGTAGATTTTAATGGCTGGCTCAGTGGTAGAGTGCTCGGCTCATATCCGCAAGGTCGCGAGTTTGCGCCTTGATCCTGGCAGTTACTCGATCGCGAGTTTGAGTCTTCAATGTCGTTTTTTCTTGCAGAATAAATGTTTGTATGAAATACAGTGTAGGAGAGGTGTACTGACTGTGTGGGCAGAACTTTGGAAGTGATTGCCCACCAGTCTAAAAAGCCGCTGTGTCTCCCTGTCCCTGGGATAGCAGGGGGCGATCAAACAGCACAATACCCCCCTCCCCCTCCAACTCCAGAGGAATCCGCTCCCCGATGGGCCGCTACCAAAGATCATAGAGGAGCTCCTCTATGATCTTTGGCCGCTACAGCGACAAGTGGCAGTTCGCCCACAGCCCGAGCTGCGCCCCCTCATCCGCCACCCCAAGAACAAGACGTACCTTGCACACCATCAGCTTCTGTCCCTACGTGTTCCTCTGGAGTTGGAGCGGGGCTGGGCTGGAGTTGCTGCTGGCTGTGGGTCTCTGGGATCTCCGTGCTTGCAGTGGGCCTGGGGGTCGGTGGGCGGCGGTGGGAGCTGTGGACCTACGGACCTACCTCCGTGGAGCTAGCCAGCTTCGGAGCGTGGAGAGCTGCGGGGGCGCGCTGCTGCGACCCGACTCCGGTGGATGGTGACACCGGGAGCTCGCGGGTCTCCGGTGGGAGACTGCTTTGCGGGGCACCGGCAGCGGAGACTTCTCCCGCCCGAATTACGGGGTTGAGAGCAAACATCATAGAGGTTGAGAGTGACCTGGAGGGGGGCCTTACAACGCCCGGCGCGGCTGTCAATTGCCGCGGACTTGCTAGCGCCCGCCGGGGGCTCCAACATCAAGACCGGGGCAGGGCCCTACATCTCCCGGCGTGGCTTTGAGTGGCCGCTCCCCGATGGGCCCCTACGACGCCCCGAGCTGCGCCCCGTCATCCGCAACCCAGGTTCCTCTGTAGTTGGAGTGGGGCTGGGCTGGGCTGCTGTTGGCTGTGGGTCTCTGGGATCTCCGTGCTTGCGGTGGGCCTGGTGGTCGGTGTCTAATTGGTCCTGACACGGTCCTGCTGCAATCGCCGACGTGAAGACAGTGCAAAGCCCCCGCGCCGGTGCAATGGGCGGGGAGCTGGAGAGGGGAGGGAAGGGGTCACACACATGGCCGGGAAACAGAGGGGTGTAGGTGGGGTGATACTGAAGCGAGCGACAATCTGCTGCTGCCTGCCCCGCTGAGTTAAAAAGTTCCCACGCAAGACTCACGAAACACTGTATATCGTGAGTCCACCGTGGGAACTTTTTAATTCAGCGGGCAGGCAGCAGCATATTGTCAATTATTAACCCACCCGCGCAATATACCCTCACCTTCTCTTTTATGAATGGGGATTTAGTTCCCCTTTCTTCGAGGACCGACCGGAGGTTCCGCTGTCACCTCTGCGGGCCGCCCTCGGTGAACGTTTTCAAGGACCTTTCTTCAAGGACCGAAAAAATGGCCGCTATTCGGAGGTTTTCGTTATTTGGATCTTCGGATAAAAGGTTGTGCACCTGTACTGTGGCTTTTTATTGAAATACTAGTTAATCGCTGTGCATTGCAGGTTTCTACCATGTATAATTAATCTTTTGACTCCATGACATTTGAAAGGCTGACAAATGATATCCCTCTACACATTTTCTTAGACCACAATACGTCAGGATAGATTGAGTATAAAATTGTGATATTATTCAAAGGGCTTGCAGGTTTGCAGATATTCTAAGAAATAGAGTTTTGGAATCGGTTAATAGAACCGATTCCAAAACTCAAAAAGGCATGCAAGCACTTGATTCCTGCACCAATGTTCTCATGTTTCCCTGAGAGGGTAGTTAAGAATGAATGCAGAGATTGCACCAGACACTAGCTAAGCTGCCTGGAAAATGGTCCAGGTGCAGATGCAGCTCATGTAAAATTGATTTGGTCTGGAAAATGGTTCACACTTTGTGCCCCATATTATGGAAAATCTGCCTTATGATTAGCCAACATTGAATTTTTGAAAAACAGACAATTCAGGGAGGTAGTTCAGATATGAATTGTGTTATAGGGGTTTATGTTCAATTTTGAAATCATTATTCTTGGGTCAATCTTGGAAACTAATTACTATTTTGAATTTTTTAATTATCTACAGATTTTTTTAGAGAATGATACGGTGTGGAAACAGGTCCTTCGGCCCAACTTGCCCACACCGGCCAACATGCCCCAGCTACACTAGTCCCGCCTGCCTGCGTTTGGTCCATATCCCCCCAAAGCTGTCCGAGCCATGTACCTGTCTAAATGCTTCTTAAATATTGGGATAGTCCCTGCCTCCACTAGCCACAAGCTCTGGCAGCTTGTTCACCTCGATTCACCTACTCTGGGCAAGACACTGTGCATCTACCCGATCTATTCCTCAAAATCTCAGAGAAAACAAACATGGTCATAGGGAGAACATACAAACTCCGTACAGACAGCCTCTGTAGACAGGATTGAACCCGGGTCCATGGTGCTGCAAACACTGTAAGGCAGCAATTCTACAGCTGCACCACAGTGCTGCCCATTATAAATAAATCCTTTATAGGATATGGATGGAGATAACTTCATGGTCACTGTTACTAGATTTTTAATTCCAAATTACATTGAGTACATTTAATTCCAAATTGACGCAATGTAGATTCCTCAGCTGCTGCAACAGGATTCGAACTTACATCGCTGGATCAATAATACAAACATAAGATCATAAGACATAGGAGCAGAATTAAGCCGTTTGACCCATCGAGTTTGCATCACCATTCGATCATGACTGATCTAAATTTCCCCTCTCAACCCCGTTCTCCTGTCTTCTTTGCATAACCTTTGATACCCTTGTGTTGGATAAAAATCCAATAATTTAAACACCTCTTGACAACCATTGAAACTTTGCATGCAAAATATGATTACTTATGAATCTCAAATGCAGATTAGAGAAATTAATGGGAAGTTTAATGAAATTAATAAGACGGAGGAAGAGAGCAAAGTGAAATAGATCACAGCTGTGAAGGCTGTCACAAAGCGTATTATCCAGATACCTGAATGCGTCCTGAAATGCATATCCAAGCTTGATTTTCCTTTAAATTCTTTTTTGCATACTTCACATTGATGAAGAGCGGCTTTGTACCTGTAATCGGTATGGAAAAATGTTAGAATCAAAGAACTGCAGATACTGTTTTATACAAAAGATAAGACAGACACACAATGCTGGAGTGACTCAGCGGGTCAGCCAGCATCACCGGAGTTAAAGAATGACATTTTAGGTCGGGACTCTTAGATCGCCACCTATCCTTTTTCTCCAGTGATGCTGCCTGACCTGCTGAGTTAGCTTGAAGCTGCGTATCTGTCTTTGGAAAAATGTTAGATGTTTTTGTTGTCATTGTTCATCATCCAAAGCTCAGTGAACATTCTACCCACATACAGTGGCTTGCAAAAGTATTCATACCCCTTGAACTTTTCCACATTTTGTCACGTTACAACCACAAACGTAAATGTATTTTATTGGGATTTTATGTGCTAGACCAACACAAAATGGCACATAATTGTGAAGTGGAAGGAAAATGATACATGGTTTTCAAATTTTTTTACAAATAAAAAACTGAAAAGTGTGGCGCGCAAAAGTATTCAGCCCCCTTTACTCTGATACCCCTAAATAAAATCCAGTGCAACCAATTGCCTTTAGAAGTCACCTAATTAGTAAATAGAGTCCACTTGTGTGTAATCTAATCTCAGTATAAATACAGCTGTTCTGTGAAGGCCCCAGAGGTTTGTTAGAGAACATTAGTGAACAAACAGCATCATGAAGCCCAAGGAACACACCAGACAGGTCAGGGATAAAGTTGTAAAGAAGTTTAAAGCAGGGTTAGGTTATAAAAAAAATCCCAAGCTTTGAACATCTCACAGAGCACTGTTCAATCCATCATCTGAAAATGGAAAGAGTATGGCACAACTGCAAACCTACCAAGACATGGCCGTCCACCTAAACTGACAGGCCGGGCAAGGAGAGCATTGATCAGAGAAGCAGCCAAGAGGCCCATGGTAACTCTGGAGGAGCTGCAAAGATCCACAGCTCAGGTGGGAGAATCTGTCCACAGGATTGAAGTTTTTGGCCTAAATGCAAAACGCTATGTGTGGCGGAAAACTGACACTGCACATCACCCTGAACACACCATCCCCACTGTGAAACATGGTGGTGGCAGCATCATGCTGTGGGGATGCTTTTCTTCATCAGGGACAGGGAAGCTGGTCAGAGTTGATGGGAAGATGGATGGAGCCAAATACAGGGCAATCTTGGAAGAAAACCTGTTAGAGTCTGCAAAAGACTTGAGACCTGGGCGGAGGTTCACCTTCCAGCAGGACAACGACCCTAAACATACAGCCAGAGCTACAATGGAATGATTTGGATCAAAGCATATTCATGTGTTAGAATGGCCCAGTCAAAGTCCAGACCTAAATCCAATTGAGAATCTCTGGCAAGACTTGAAAATTGCTGTTCACAGACGCTCTCCATCCAATCTGACTGAGCTCGAGCTATTTTGCAAAGAAGAATGGGCAAAAATGTCAGTCTCTAGATGTGCAAAGCTGGTAGAGACATACCCCAAAAGACTTGCAGCTGTAATTGCAGCGAAAGGTGGTTCTACAAAGTATTGACTCAGGGGGGCTGAATACTTTTGCACGCCACACTTTTCAGTTTTTATTTGTAAAAAAAATTGAAAACCATGTATCATTTCCCTTCCACTTCACAATTATGCACCACTTTGTGTTGGTGTATCACATAAAATCCCAATAAAATACATTTACGTTTGTGGTTGTAACGTGACAAAATGTGGAAAAGTTCAAGGGGTATGAAAACTTTTGCAAGCCACTGTAACTCCTAATTTTAATATTTACCTACTACGGTGGAGACTATTGAAGGCAATTGAAATAATTGTACCAATACTGTACATTTAGTGATCTTGCACACCGCCTCCTCCCTCCACTGTCAGAAGACAGAGAATATTGCCACAGCAACACTCAAGAAAGGCATGACAGCAACACAGCACTTTGACATCAAATTCTTCAGTGTTTGACCCATAAAGTGCTGCTTTCATTATTAGCCCATCCAATGAGTGCTCAGTCTTCTACGTGTAGATCAATGGCATGCTCTATTGCTTCCAAATCCTTCATTTACTCAGTTAATTAAATATCTTGTCCAATGTCTAGTTTGTAATGTGTCATCCCTTCATCCAACTAAGGGTATTCACTTTCTTTGACTGTTACTCAATATCAGAATACCGATTCCATTTCCTGTCAATGGCTGGCTTAGTTTGGTCAGCACAGTGGCACAGCGGGTACAGCTGCTCGCTCAGAGCCAAAGACCTGGGTTTAATTCAGCATAAATATTGTCAGCGTGGGATTTCTACGTTCTCCCTGTGACTGCATGGATTTCCACCAGGTGCTCCAGTTTCCTCCCACATACCAAAGATGTGCGGTTCTGTAGGTTAATTGCCCTCTGCAAATTGCCCCTACCGTGGAGGGAGTGGGATACATAGAGTTGGTGTGAACGGGTGATCGATGGTCGGCGTGGACACGGTTGGCCGAAGGGTCTGTTTCCATGCTGCATTTTTCAATCAATCTAGTTAGTCTCACAGCCAGTAATTCCCTCCAGCACCAGATTAACATGGCTAGAATGTGCAACCTCTACTGCAGTGACTTGCTCAGGCTGGTACAGTCTAATTCGGTTGAAGGCCTTTGTCTATGCAACAGAAAAATCTATCTATCAACCCCTATCTCAGCCCTTGCCATCAATAAATGTGTCCCCATTAATATCCTGGAGTCTATGAGAAACTGAACTGAAGTAGTCATACACACAATGTGGCTACAAGAGCAGGTCAGAACCCATGAGGCAAGAATCTCACCTCCTCACTCCCCAAATGCTGTCCACTTTCCACAAGGCTCGTCAGGAATGTGATAGATAACTCTTCACTTTCCTAGAGGTCAGTCTGGGCAGGTTGAGCCATAGGGCCTTTTTCCAATGCTCTCTGACTCTATGGGTGCAGTTTCAGCAACACTCAATGAGCTTGACTCTATATAGTACAGAGTGGTAGGTACATGAAGTGAGTTACCAGAGGTCGATGAGGCAGGTATAATTACGACATTTGCAAACCACTTGGATTGGTACGTGGATTGGAAAGATTTAGAGAGATGTGGACCAAAAGATCAAGACTAGATGGGGCACCTTGATCAGCATGGACGAGTGAAGCTTATGTGCTTCTTTCCGTGCTGTATGTCTCTTATAGAAGGAATTTTTGATTAAAATTGCATAATTTAGTTTAGTGATACAGCGTGGAAACAGGCCCTTCATCCCACTGGGTCCGCGCCGACCAGCGATCCCTGCATATTAACATTATCCTACACACACTAGGGACATATTTTTTTTTACCAAGCCAATCAACTATAAACCTGTACGCCTTTGGAGTGTGGGAGGAAACCGAAGATCTCGGAGAAAACCCACGCAATTCACGGGGAGAACGCACAAACGCCGCACAGACAGCACCCGTAGACGGGATTAAACCCGGCGCTGTATGGCAACAACTCTACCGCTGCACCACGTTTTAATCTAATTTAAAATATCACACATTTCTTTCCCCGTAAACTTCAAATATTAAACTGAGCAATTTCAAATCAAGCAGGTATTTGACTTACTTCTGCCAGACCTTTTCTCCCAAATGAACACTTCTGTAATGAACACTCAGGTGATCCCTACGGCCAAAACATTTTCCACATTCTTCACATTGATGAGCTTTTTCGCCTTTTGAGAAAAAGTTATAAAATGATTATTATATAGAAATAGATTCTAGATAATACAACTTCATTTCTTCAAAGCAATGACCAAATGCTTAAAGCAAAACAACTAAATTTATTTCATATTTTGTGAAATTAGTCCAGTAACAAAAATATTCATGCAAATCAAAGGTCTCCAAGTGAAATCATGCAGTGCAGGAATTAGACATTTTAAAATTTAACATGGCTAAGGTGAGAAAAATGTAACATTAGTGATTAGTGACCTCTAATAATTTATAGGTAGGACAGAAAAAAATCTGAAAAACATTCAGAAATCAAACTAACATCCACAAAAGGCATTAATTTCCCCAGCTACTTTACCTGAATGGGTTTTTCTATGTTTGGCGAGATGGTCATGGCGAATAAAGGTTTTCCCACATTCTTCACATTCATAGCGTTTGTCATCATGATGCACACGGAGATGTAATCTAGTAACAAAACATAAGATTACAAAGATGTTCAAATAGCATCTCTTGCTACTCAAAATCAACCCCACTGCGGTGCAGCGGTAGAGTTGCTCCCTCGTACGGCGTCAGAGACTCAGGGTTCAATCCTGACTATGAGTGCTGCCTGTACAGAGTTTGTGCATTCTCCCTGTGAACGCATGGGTTTTCTCAGAGTGCTCCGGTTTCCTCCCTCGCTCCAAAGGCATACAGGTTTGTAGGTTAATTTGCTTCAGTAAAATTGTAAACACTGTCCATAGTGTTAGTGCACGGGGGGGGTAAGAAATAAAATCGCTGTTTGGTGTGGACTCGGTTGACCGAAGGGCGTGTTTGAAGTCTGCGATTCATGGACATCACCAGTTGCTGGGTGTCTTCTCTGGTGATGCTCTGCCAGGCCTGTATTGCAGCCATCTTTAGCTTCTGCTTGTTTTGGGGGCTAGTCCCCTTCAGTTTTCTCTTCAGCATATAAAAGGCATGCTCAATTGGGTTCAGATCGGGTGATTGACTTGGCCACTCAAGAAATTACCATTTTTTAGCTTTGAAAAACTCCTTTGTTGCTTTAGCAGTATGTTTGGGATCATTGTCTTGCTGTAGACTGAACCGACGGCCAATGAGTTTTGAGGCATTTGTTTGAACTTGAGCAGATAGGATATATCTATACACAGAATTCATTATGCTACTACCATCAGTAGTTGTATCATCAATGAAGATAAGTGAGCCAGTACTTTCAGCAGCCATACTTGCCCAGACCATAACACCCCCACCACTGTGTTTCACAGATGAGGTGGTATGCTTTGGATCTTGGGAAGTTTTGCTCTTGCCATCACTCTGACAAAACCAGGGAAAAAATCAAAAAGGGCCACTTTTCAACATAATTGTATAAGGGGTAAGAGTGTTGTAAAAACAAGCCTGAAGGCTTTGTGTCTCAATGCAAGGAGCATTCGTAATAAGGTGGATGAGTTGAATGTGCAGATAGCTATTAATGACTATGATATAGTTGGGATCACGGAGACATGGCTCCAGGGTGACCAAGGCTTGGAGCTGAACATCCAGGGATATTCAATATTCAGGAGGGATAGAGAGAAAGGAAAAGAGGTGGGGTAGCGTTGCTGATTAGAGAGGAGATTAACGCAATGGAAAGGAAGGACATTAGTTTGGAGGATGTGGAATCGGTATGGGTAGAGCTGCGAAACACTAAGGGGCAGAAAACGCTGGTGGGTGTTGTGTACAGGCCACCTAACAGTAGTAGTGAAGTTGGAGATGGTATCAAACAGGAAATTAGAAATGCATGCGACAAAGGCAAAACCGTTATAATGGGTGACTTCAATCTACATATAGATTGGGTGAATCAAATTGGCAGGGGTGCTAAGGAAGAGGATTTCTTGGAATGTATGCGGGATAGTTATCTAAATCAACATGTAGAGGAACCAACAAGAGAGCAGGCTATTTTAGACTGGGTATTGAGTAATGAGGAAGGGTTAGTTAGCAGTCTTGTTGTACGTGCCCCCTTGGGCAAGAGTGACCATAATATGGTTGAGTTCTTCATTAGGATGGAGAGTGACATTGTTAATTCAGAAACAATGGTTCTGAACTTAAAGAAAGGTAACTTTGAGGGTATGAGACGTGAATTGGCCAAGATTGACTGGCAATTAATTCTAAAAGGGTTGACGGTGGATATGCAATGGAAGACATTTAAAGACTGCATGGATGAACTACAAAAATTGTTCATCCCAGTTTGGCAAAAGAATAAATCAGGGAAGGTAGTGCATCCGTGGATAACAAGGGAAATCAGGGATAGTATCAAAGCGAAGGATGATGCGTACAAATTAGCCAGAAAAAGCAGCATACCGGAGGACTGGGAGAAATTCAGAGACCAGCAGAGGAGGACAAAGGGCTTAATTAGGAAAGGAAAAATAGATTATGAAAGAAAACTGGCAGGGAACATAAAAACTGACTGCAAAAGTTTTTATAGATATGTGAAAAGAAAGAGATTAGTTAAAACAAATGTAGGTCCCTTGCAGTCAGAAACAGGTGAGTTGATCATGGGGAACAAGGATATGGCGGACCAATTGAATAACTACTTTGGTTCCGTCTTCACTAAGGAAGACATAAATAATCTGCCGGAAATAGCAGGGGGCCGCGGGTCAAAGGAGTCGGAGGAATTGAGTGAAATCCAGGTTAGCCGGGAAGTGGTGTTGGGTAAATTGAATGGATTAAAGGCCGATAAATCCCCAGGGCCAGATAGGCTGCATCCTAGAGTACTTAAGGAAGTAGCTCCAGAAATAGTGGATGCATTAGTAATAATCTTTCAAAACTCTTTAGATTCTGGAGTAGTTCCTGAGGATTGGCAGGTAGCAAACGTAACCCCACTTTTTAAGAAGGGAGGGAGAGAGAAAACGGGGAATTACAGACCAGTTAGTCTAACATCGGTAGTGGGGAAACTGCTAGAGTCAGTTATTAAAGATGGGATAGCAGCACATTTGGAAAGTGGTGAAATCATTGGACAAAGTCAGCATGGATTTACAAAAGGTAAATCATGTCTGACGAATCTTATAGAATTTTTCGAGGATGTAACTAGTAGCGTGGATAGGGGAGAACCAGTGGATGTGGTGTATCTGGACTTCCAGAAGGCTTTCGACAAGGTCCCACATAAGAGATTAGTATACAAACTTAAAGCACATGGCATTGGGGGTTCAGTATTGATGTGGATAGAGAACTGACTGGCAAACAGGAAGCAAAGAGTAGGAGTAAACGGGTCCTTTTCACAATGGCAGGCAGTGACTAGTGGGGTACCGCAAGGCTCAGTGCTGGGACCCCAGCTATTTACAATATATATTAATGATCTGGATGAGGGAATTGAAGGCAATATCTCCAAGTTTGCGGATGACACTAAGCTGGGGGGCAGTGTTAGCTGTGAGGAGGATGCTAGGAGACTGCAAGGTGACTTGGATAGGCTGGGTGAGTGGGCAAATGTTTGGCAGATGCAGTATAATGTGGATAAATGTGAGGTTATCCATTTTGGTGGCAAAAGCAGGAAAGCAGACTATTATCTAAATGGTGGCCGACTAGGAAAAGGGGAGATGCAGCGAGACCTGGGTGTCATGGTACACCAGTCATTGAAAGTAGGCATGCAGGTGCAGCAGGCAGTGAAGAAAGCGAATGGTATGTTAGCTTTCATAGCAAAAGGATTTGAGTATAGGAGCAGGGAGGTTCTACTGCAGTTGTACAGGGTCTTGGTGAGACCACACCTGGAGTATTGCATACAGTTTTGGTCTCCAAATCTGAGGAAGGACATTATTGCCATAGAGGGAGTGCAGAGAAGGTTCACCAGACTGATTCCTGGGATGTCAGGACTGTTTTATGAAGAAAGACTGGATAGACTTGGTTTATACTCTCTAGAATTTAGGAGATTGAGAGGGGATCTTATAGAAACATAAAATTCTTAAGGGGTTGGACAGGCTAGATGCAGGAAGATTGCTCCCGATGTTGGGGAAGTCCAGGACAAGGGGTCACAGCTTAAGGATAAGGGGGAAATCCTTTAAAACCGAGATGAGAAGAACTTTTTTCACACAGAGAGTGGTGAATCTCTGGAACTCCCTGCCACAGAGGGTAGTCGAGGCCAGTTCATTGGCTATATTTAAGAGGGAGTTAGATGTGGCCCTTGTGGCTAAGGGGATCAGAGGGTATGGAGAGAAGGCAGGTACGGGATACTGAGTTGGATGATCAGCCATGATCATATTGAATGGCGGTGCAGGCTCGAAGGGCCGAATGGCCTACTCCTGCACCTAATTTCTATGTTTCTATATAAGTTAATCTTCGTTTCATCTGTCCACAAGACCATTTTTCAGAACTCTGGTTGCTCTTTTAAGTACTTCTTGGCAAACTGTAACCCGGCCATCCTATTTTTGCAGCTAACCAGTGGCTTACATCTTGCAGTGTAGCCTCTGTATTTCTGTTCATGAAGTCTTCTGTGGACAGTGGTCATTGAGAAATCCACACCTGACTCATGAGAATGTTTATGATCTGATGGACAGGTGTTTGAGGATTTTTCTTTATCAGCTGTGTAGGTCTTTCTTGGCCTGCCATTCCCTTTGCGATTAGTAAGCTCACCAGTGCTCTCTTTCTTCTTCATGATGTTCCAAACAGTTGGTTTTGGTCAGCCTAAGGTTTGGATGCTGTCTCTAACAGTTTTATTCTTGTTCCTCAGTCTCATAATGGCTTCTTTGACTTTCATTGGCACTACTTTGGTCCTCGTGTTGATAAACAGCAATGAAAGTTTCCAAATGTGATGGAAAGACTGGAGGAAAGACTAGGTGCAGAGAGCGCTCTTATACCTGCATTAAGGAGGCAATTAAACACACCTGAGCAATTACAAACAACTGTGAAGCCATGTGTCCCAAACATTATGGTGCCCTGAAATGGGGGGGGGGGGGGGGGGGGGGACGGGGGGACTATGTATAAACACAGCTGCAATTTCTACATGGTGAAACCAAAATGTATAAAAATACCGTTTAATACAATCTGGCAATGTGCACTTTAACCACATGATTTGTTCTATCACAAATTGTAGAGTATAGAGGCAAATAAATAAATGATGGGTCTTTGTCCCAAACATCATGGAGGGCACTGTAATTAAAGGTCACAATAACTTAAATGAATCCGTTTGAGGCAATAATCAGCACAGTCTTTGTGTTCTTACCTGTATGAACTACCATGACGGAAACTCTGTCCACAAATGCTGCAAAGATGTGGCTTTTCCCCACTGTGGATCCGAAGATGCTCTTTTAATGTGGTTCTGTTTTTAAAAATAAAATGAGCGTTACTTCTGGGTTTTGTCAAATAGGAGAAAGTTTTCAAGTAGCTGAAAACAAAGTAGGTTATCAAAATTACTTCAACTTTGTCTCGTTCGTGCAAGATGACAAAAAAATACTTTGCGCTCAAATCGATTCATCAATTAGTTAGTTACAAACAATTTAGAAAAAGCTTCCAGAGCAGATCCTTTTACCTTTCCCTGACAGACTTCCCACAAATAAAACAAGTCCACTTTCTTTTCCCTCCATGAGTGCATTCAATGTGTCGTTTGAGATTTCCTGTGTCGTTAAACTGCCGACCGCAAATATCGCATGGGAAAGGCCCTGAAAGAGTGACAAACTTTACGTTACAGTCATTGTCCAAAGCTCAATGCACCAAAAAGTTAAAACTAGATTCCAATCATCAAATTCATAATTAAAAATTGGTCCCCAGATCGAAGACTAGATGCAATGCCTCAACCTGAACACACATTTCATCAATAAATTTTACAAGATGTTTATAACGGTGTTTGAGTTAAAGAACAATTAACATTTATTTTAAATACTGATTAACCGTCAATGTTTAAATACCTACTAGTATTGCTGTGGCATCCAGGGGAAATCTGAGAATAGGCAAATATTTTGTGGAAGATTTTCTCTAATTGTGTGGTTTTAGAACTTCTGCAATATTAATCTAGACTTACGCCCACAATTTGCTTTGAACCACGGAGTTAGAATTTAATTTTGCCATTGGAAGTAATTTCAAGCAAAACATCCTTCCTCAAGCTGTTTTGCCTACTTTTTTGCTCCACAGTTATGTTGCTCACTTTCATCCCATACCTCCCACCCAGCTGGTTAGAAATCACCCTTAGATTTCCCGATTACAATACAATACCATTTATTGTCATTTGAGCCTCAGTGAGGCTCAAACGAAATTCCGTTTCCACAGCCATACAAAGACAATTTCCTAGACATACGCACAATTTAATTCACACAAACATCCATCACAGTGAACCCACTGTGATGGAAGGCAAAGTCTTTTCTCTCCCCTGTTCTCCATTTCTCTCCCGATGTCCAAGCCCCAGGCGGGCGATGCTAAGTTCCACGGCCATTTTAGGCCGTGCCGGGCGATTTACGGCCCCGCTCCTGGTCTAAAAGTCACAATGTTGGAGCCCCCGGCGGGCGCTGGAATGTCCCACGGCCATGAAGCTGTGCCGGGCGATGTACGTCCCCGCTCCGGGTCGTTCCAACCCCGCGACACGGGCTGGAGAAGTCGCGTTGCGGGAGCTCCGGGAAGCGGTCTCTCCCCCGGACCCGCGAGCTCCCGATGTCCCAGTCCACCGGACCTGCGGCTGCATTGCTGGAGCCTCCGAGCCCCAGGAGTCAAGTCGCAGCAGCGAGTCACCACTGCTCCCCACGCTCAGAGGCCGGCCAGCCCCACGATGGTGAGTAGTCCGCAGCTCCGCAGTCTCCCGAGCCCCCGGGTCGTTCAGGTTGGAGGCCGCTCCACGGTGCTAGGCCCCAACGACAACGGAGACCCGACAGGGAAAAGGGCGGGTCTCCCGGACAGGGAAGAGATTTTAAACAGTTTCCCCTTTCCCCCTTCCCCCCCCCCCCCCCACATATACACATTTAAAACCAGCGTTAAAAAAACACCAACACTACATTTAACTAGACAAAAAATAAAAAAAAGACAGACAGGCTGTAGGGGCCGCTGCAACGGGTGAGTCGCGCCGCCAAAAGTGATGTTAAGCACCAAAATTAATGGCAGAACAAGCTAAAGGGGAAAAGTCTACTCTTAAAAAAATATACCAATGCTCCCGTCACTCTTAATAAACAAGGGAAATGAGGAAAACAAATTGCAGTAACTCTAATCATCCGCATCCTCTTGTCTCTTATCCGAGAAAGTCTGTGAAATAATCTGTCTATGCAATATTATACACTTGGGCCTGCATTTCAGTTGTGTCGGAAGGAACTGCTGAGTTTATTATTGTCATATGTACCGAGGTACAATGAAAAGCTTTTATGTGCATGCTATCCAGTTAAAGAAGAGCGTATACATGAGTACAATGAAGCAGTCCACAATGCACCAATAAAGGACAACGGGTGCAACATTCAGTACAAAGACATAACATTGTCGCTCGAGGTTGAAGTGAACTTCTATTGATTTACCAGGCCTTAGCAAACGTGTTTACTATTAAGAGCCTAATTTTAATAATGCCATCAAATACTTCAAAATATCTCTACAGGATTTTTTAAACAATGCTTATTCACAATATTTTGCCTGCCATCTTGGGTTTAACTGAATCTCTCAACTTTTACTACTTGTTCTTCAATATGGTTTAAACTATCAGCTAAAATTATGTTTTTATGATTCCCAATTTTCTGGCTGATTGGGCTGTTTCTAGCCGATTCGTTCCAGGGCAATAACAGAAGACGTTACCTCAGCAATGACTGCAAAATTCAGGTAAATGAAAGAAACAGAAAAGAGGAGAAATTTAATTAAAAAAGGAAAGAACGGCTCAGATGAAGAGACATCTTTCATTAATAACTTCTAGGGCATGTGAAAAATGTTACTTAAGGTCAATGCAGCAGCATAACATTATAACTGAATGACATTAACCAAGACTGAAAAGTACCTAAAATTAAGATTAGCCTGTTTTGCTTTTAAATTACTATTGAATGTAATGAATCAGCCTGCAAGGTGAAGCAGCTAAAAGGTGTTCTTTTTGGTGTGTTAAACATCTGAATCAGATCATTCTATTCTTATGCATGTCTTAGTGAAAAAATGTTAGCCTTAAGTACAGGGTGCTTTAGATTTTAATAGAAAATTATGTGCCGCAGACAGTATTTGTTTTAAATAAGCGTTCGCATGCTGTCTTCTGTTTTACTGATTGAAAAGCTTACACATTTAGCTCGAGGGAGCTACCCTGTTGAATTTTTAGCATTCATTACAAATGTAGATTGAATAATGCATTTTACTTCTCCCTGATGTCTCATCGCAGTTTATCACTAATACGTTAAAAGTACAGCTACTTCTTGTTATACAGTCAAGTGCAACTGCATTTACTTCCAGGTAGATTAATCAAACTAAAGCACAAACAGCACAACTAAAATACTTCTTCCTGCCTTTATAATGACTTAAAAACAGGCAAGTAAGATTTTGGCTGAGTATCTCTCTGAAAAGGGAGCTCTAACAATGTACCAATCCAACAATATTGCACTCAGGCATTGCTCAGGCCAGGTGCCTACATTCACTGCGGGGCTTGAGTCCACAATAACCCGAATCAGGTGTTGACAATTCTACCAAACTGACAGTAATATTCATAAAATGTACCTGGCAACATAAACTATATTTGTGTCCGCTTCATTTTACTCTATACTCCACTTTCCAAAACCATTACAAGTTTCATATATTGTGGAAGATAATTAAGCTTTTATGAAGCTTTCTTTTTGCCTATATTGTATTTCATGGTTCACATTTCTAGTTAACAGTAAATGTGTTGTTCACTCTAACCACAGTGCAGATTTAATGTGATATTCCAAATGAGTATATAGTGCAGCATATTTGACCAAGTAAACACATCATCACACATGGGTATCAGTTGACTACAAGTCCAAGAACATGCAGAGGGTGTTTTGATGAATTAAGATGAGCTTAAGTACTTGATTTTACAACATTAAATAGTGAAATCAAACCAAGAATTTCACACAACCAAACTGAAATTGTAGCAGTATACTGTATAATAACAAGAACATTCAGACTGAACCAAAAACCCAAGATGATAATTGATGATCAGTAATGCAATCAAAATGAGCTCTGAATGAAATAACATACATTGTTAAAATTTAAAAATCCAAAACATATGGACTTCTGCTTACCCAGATGAAACTTTTCCTGATGCTTAAGCCTTGCAAATCTTGATTTGAAATGCTCCTCACAATAACTACATTTAAATGGTTTATCCTGTGTGTGAAGAATCATATGCTCCTCAAGATGAGGTCTCCGTGTGAATGTTTTGTTGCATACCTACGGCCATAAGAAAACAAAAGAAAAGCAACCAAAACTCATTTGAGTTCCAAAACTTCAAATACTGCAATATAACGGCAGGGTAAGAGCAGTTTAAAGACAGCTGCCACTTACGCATTTTACTTTGATAAGCGAGTTTGTGGGAGAGGTCTGGATGGAGAAATGGAAAATAACTTACATCACATCTCCATGCTTCGCTCTTCTTTTTCCTGGCAGCAAAAAACTCCTGGACATTATCTGGATGGAACCTGTAAATATTCCCAAATCAATGCGTAATGTTGCAAAGCACAATTAAAGATGAAAGCATGCTTGAAAAAAGCAAACAATTTTTCCCTCTTCACAGAGAATGCATTCTAGCAAATCTGAAATCATTCAATACAATTAAAAAAATTCTAATCTGTGCACCATCAGCGTTTAGTCACTGATTCATTTTAGTTCTCCTCAGTAGTGTGATTAATAATATAAAAAAATGTTCAGACCTTCCCTTCACCAACTATAATATAGATTATATTTCAATTGCAATTTCATTCCTCATCATGGCAAGGCAATTCTAAGGCAGCAATACACACACATCTTCTGTTATTCATTACTGCTATAAAATGAAAGCTCCGTTTATACTGTGTGCGACAATTTTGTTCACCAATTTGCTTGCAAAATTAGCAACAAAAAAGTATGCAGGCGGTATTTCTTTTGAAAATGTATTTTTATTTATTTCAAATCTCTCAGCAAAATATAAGTACTATTTATTTTTTGGCAAAGCTAAAGAAACTTGATGGGCCCAATCTTGCAGGCTAACACAATAGACAATAGGTGCAGGAGTAGGCCATTTGGCCCTTCGAGCCAGCACCGAGTCAGGTTCAATGTGATCATGGCTGATCATCCCCAATCAGTACCCCAATCAATACCCCGTTCCTGCCTTCTCCCAATATCTCCTGACTCCGCTATTTTTAAGAGCCCTATCTAGCTCTCTCTTGAAAGCATATAGAGAACCTGCCTCCACCGCCCTCTGAGGCAGAGAACACCCCCAGTTGCAAACAAACACTGCTGGTGTTTATCCACCACAATTTCGGGTGTTCTGCAAACGCATCACCAATAGCAATAGTCCCAGAGCTCAGAGTACAATGGAGAACCTTTCCATTTGACCATCGTTAAGACTCCACATGGAATCAAATTATAAAATCCAATCTTGATAAAATTCTCCAACATTTACACTGGGGAAGTTGCCTCCTGCGACAGTTTAGTGTTGCGGGTAGGAAGCAATGGGAAAGGGAATTTCCAAATTTAAAATTTTGTTCATTTAATTCTTTTAAAATTTTACGATTTTGTGTGTTTTTAGATTGGTCTATCTTTTCTGACTTTCGCTGCTTAATTTTTTCTTTTTTAAATATCAGTTTTAAATATCTCTGCATTTCACAAATTGATAGATGACATTGAGAGTTATTGCAACAACACAGTTGAAGTTTATGTTCTGCCACCTGTGAAAGTTCTCATACGTTTTTAGGCTGTAACCTTTTGAAGACATTTACTAAAATGAAAGAGTAAGAGAACAGAATCTTTGACCCAATTTCATCCTTGCTGACCAAGTACCCACTTAAGCTAGTCTTCATCCATATCTCTCTAAACGTTTCCGACTCATGTTACACAGGGAAAACATACAAATGCCACACTGACAGCCCCCAAGGTCAGGTTCAAATCAAGACTCTCTAGAGGCAGCAGATCTACCAGCTGCAAGTATAGGATAGATAAGTTCAAAACAGAACAATTACCTTTGTCAATTCAAATACAATTCCTCTACCAACAGTATGCTAAAAACAAGGCCATACAAACATTATAATATGATTCAGGCAACAGTTTTACATACCGCTTCACATGCTTCGCTAATGTTTTTTTGCTTGCATGCAGTTTGTTGCAAAATGGACATTTTTGCTCCTTTCTCTGAAACGCAGCTTGAGCATTGTGCTTCTTCCTGTGAGCAGTTAAGTTGGATTTGGTAGAGTAACGCTGATTACAAATGTCACACTCAAAAGGTTTTTCCCCCGTGTGTACCCGCGTATGGCACTCATATTTTCCTGAAAAGATCCAAGATGCGATTAGAAAAAGTTAGGACACAAAATAAAGTTACAGAGAGTTTACAGGCAGGTTTACTGTTAAAATGAAAAGACACAGAGTGCTGGAGTAACTCAGCGGGTCAGGCAGCACCTTTGGAGAACATATATGGATAGGTGACGTTTAGAGTCGGGACCCTTCTTAAGACCAATTGTGGTGGTTTGTGAGGGGTGGAATAAGCTGGAAGATATGTGGGGCAGGACAAAGTCTGGCAAGTGATAGGTGGATATAGGTGAGGTGATTTTTTGATTGGCAGGTGGTTGGACAAACACCAGAGATGAAAAGTCGAAAAGTGTAGGATAAGTGTACAAGGGGTGTGAATCTGAAACTAGTGGAAGGAAAGGAGGTGGAAGGCGATGGGAGAACAGGGAAGGGAGAAAAGGAATGGTGTTTGTAGGTTAGTTACTGAATATTGGAGAATTCAATGTTCTGCTGTTGCAAGTAAAAATGCCATTATTCTGTTTCAAAACAAATGACAATTAAACACAATTGACTCATTCCTGAACCTCTACATTTGGACAGCTGTACACAAAAGTATCCAACACTACTCGAGAACAGATTCACTTAAAAAAAATCTCTTAGCCATTCATTGTCAATCACCTACATACAACCATGAGGGGATGCAGACATTTCTTCATAAAAAACATAAAAAGCACGACATATGCAGTAATTCGTTGCAAACCAGAAACAGTATTTAAAACACCAAGTGCTGGAGGAACTCGGAGTCAGGCAGCATCTGTGGAGGGAATGGGCAGCTGACATTTCAGGTCGGGAGTCTTCTTCAGACCAGGTTTGCCTAACCTCACAAATTTGAAGAAGTAACCAAAATGGTTGGTGAGGTTGAGGGCAAAGCCATAAATATTGTCTATATGCACTTCAGCAATGGAATTTGATCAAGTTCCACATGGTACGCTGCTCAGGAAGGTTAGATCGCATGGGATCCAAGAAGAGCTAGCTGACTGGATGGACAATTAGCTTGGAAGGAAGCAGAGAGCAATGGTGGAAGGTTGTTTAATCGGACTGGAGGCCTGTGATAGTGGTATGCCTCAGGGATCTATTCTGGGCCCATTGCTATTTGTGCTGTATATCAACGATTTGGATGAGAATGTAGAAGGCATGATTAGTAAGTTCGCAGATGATACAAAGGTGGGTAGACATAAAAAGCTGGAGAAACTGGGAAGGGGGAGGGGAACGAGGCTCCGCCTCCCAGCTCTCCCACATAGGCTACTGTCTCCACCCCCCACCCCCACCCCCACCCCCACCCCCACCACCCACATCAGTCTAAAGAAGGGTCTCGACCCGAAATGTCGCCTACTCCTTTTCTCCATAGATGCCGTCTCATCCGCTGAGTTTCTCCAGCTTTTTTTGTCTACTTTCGATTTTTCCAGCATCTGCAATTCCTTCTTAAACATACTAAAGTGGGTGGTATAGCAGATAGCTAAAATGGTTACCAAAAATCACAGCAGTAACTTGAATAAATGTGCAAGTGGGCTGAGGAATGGTTAATGAAGTTTAATGTCGATAAGTGCAATGTGTTAAATTTTGGGAAGTCAAACCAAAGTAAGACCATCACAGTGAATAGCAGGGCCCTAGGGCGTGTTGCAGAGCAGAGGGATGTAAGAGTACACAGAAAATGCTGGAGTAACTCAGCGGATGATGCAGCATCTCTGGAGAGAAGGAATGGGCGACGTTTTGGGTTGTGACCCTTCTTCAGATGTAGTTAGATAGGTACGTAGTTCCTTGAACGTGGTGTCAAGACGTCTTTCTGTGCATTACCCTTCATCAGCCAGGATACTGAGTATAGAAATTGGGATATTATGCTTCAGTTTAGTTTAGAAATGCACCACATCAACCAGCAATCCCTGCACTCTATCTCAATGTTACACACACTAGGAACAATTTTACCAAGCCAATTAGCCCACAAACTTGTCCAACTTTGGAGTGTGGGAGGAAACTTGAAATCCCAGCCAAAACCCACGCTGGGGTGTAAACTGCCCAAGCGAAATATGAGGTGCTGTTCCTCCCATTTGCGGTGGGACTCACTCTGGCCATGGAGGAGGCCCAGGACAGAAAAGTCGGATTCGGAATGGGAGGGAGAGTTGAAGTGCTGAGTCACCGGGAGATCAGGTTGGTTAATGCGAACTGAGCGGAGGTGTTGGGCGAAGCGATCGCCAAGCCTGCGCTTGGTCTCACCAATGTAGAGCAGTTGGCATCTAGAACAGCGGATGCAATAGATGAGGTTGGAGGAGATGCAGGTGAACCTCTGCCTCACCTGCAAAGACTGGTTGGGTCCTTGGATGGAGTTGAGGTGGGAGGTAAAGCGACAAGTGTGGCATTTCCTGCGGTTGCAAGGGAAAGTACCGGGGGAGGGGGTGGTTTGGGTGGGAAGGGACGAACTGACCCGGGAGTTACGGAGGGAGTGGTCTCTGTGGAAAGTCGAAAGGGGAGGAGATGGGAAGATGTGGCCAGTGGTGGCATCCGTTGGAGGTGGCCAGAGGAGGCAGGGACATTTAAAAGACATTTGATCAGGTGCACGGATAGGAAAGATTTAGGGGGACGTCGGCCAAATGCAAGCGGGTGGAACTATTGTTGATGGACTATCTTGGTCGACATGAGCAAATTGGGCCGAAGGGCCAGTTTCCGTGCCGCATGACTCTATGGCTCCAACTAGAGACTGGAACATGCATGGAAAATACATCTGTATTTTAGTAATGATTAGACACACTTTGATATCTTTTGAAGAAACGAAGTTGAAAAATGTTAGATGTTAGATTGTATTACTGTACATATATTTACATATGATAATTAAACCTGAGATTGCTGTGTTTCGCCAAATTTAAATTTTAGATACTAATTTTGTTTCCATATGTCAGATTCTCTTGAATGCGAACCAAAATCAACTTGGGCACAAAATGCTGCGGTAACTCAGTGGGTCAGGCAGCATCTCTGGAGAACATGGACAGGTGATGTTTTGGGCAGAGACCCTTCAACAAAAATGAACTAAAAGCAGATTGTCTTACCAACCTATTCGGTCAAAACTTTTATCACATTTTGGGCACTGGAGTATTTTCTTGCTTCCAGTCTGTAAAATGACCGGAGGTAATTCCTTGCTAACATTTTGCTCAATTTCATCAGCATCCAGGGAATCATCTTCGGCAGTTTCGTCATCATTTTCAACATCCCTTTGAATTTCTTCTTCCTCTCTTTCCATTTCTGCAAGCTTTGCTTCAACTTCTTCCATTTCATCTTCACTTTCTGTCCCTTCGTGGTCATCATTGTCATTCTCAATGTCACTACTACTTTTACTTGAATATTCATCTTCAGAGACATCTGTGTTATCAATGCTTTTGCTCTCAAACTTTGCTGGGCATTTGCGTGTCCGAATTGACCACCTGCTTCGTGTAACTTCCGTTTTTGCTGCATCAGAACTTTCTTCACGTCCGTGGGAGCTGGCATTGTGGGCTTTAGTAATGTGGTTCTCTAAGGATTTTTTATAACAGAAACTTTTATTGCAGAAGCTGCATACATTGTTATGCTGTAGTTTGGCAGTGGTTTCTGGGGGATCCTTTTCTTGCAAACACTGGTTGTTTTCAGCGAATGATTCTGTTTGCGTTGACCTGGACACATTTTCATTACTGGTCAACAATTTAACTGCGTCTATTATGTCCAGAAACTGTGCTGCTTCCAAAATTGAAGGGATTTCGCTCTCCTGAATGAAGAATTCAGAGGTGTACAAAAATTCTAACAAATGATGGAAAACATAGTAACTGACATGGTCCAATTGTATACTATCCACGTTTGGATTTTTACTTAAACAAGCATGGAAATAACTGCTACCCACAGCGACAACCACCTTGTGGGCACAAAAATGCTTTCCTTCCACCATGATAACTAAATCACAGAAAGGTGACTGCTTGAGTCGATCATCGTTCATGTATTTCAACAGATTCTTGGTATGCAGCAGTGATCTCAGATGTACAATTGGTGACGATTGTCCTAAAGGAACATCAAGATTGTCTGCAACGCTTGTAATGTTTTGAATCAACCTGGGACCATAGTATAGAGTTTCAAATTTTGTTGTCTGTAAATCCAAGAAAACGTCTTTGCACGGCGCACCAGTTAAATTTGAACCAGTTTGATAAGAACTGTCAATATTCTGAGACATGGTGTGGATTAAAATCGCTGAGGACGAATATTGGCTCTGTTCAGTCTGCTGCTATACAGTGGACCGTCATGGTGGAATAGGTATACATTTTCAGCATTATATTTCCTTGTAATATTCATCAGATGTCCCCATACTATGCAATTTTCTCTGAATGGCTGCAACATTCATCAGCCCTGCAAAATTATAAAATATGTTACACAAGGTTACAACATGACTTTGCTTTATATCAAATACTGATCCATTTTTTTTTAAATTCTGCCCAGTCAACGAGGTTACTAAAGGGTTCACACAGAGCCATCGCTATTTCACCCACAGCTTCTCTAAAAATCAGTTTTCCCTGCTCTACATCTGTCCCTATCGTCACAAACAATAATAGCAGCCACTCTATTATTTCAGTATACAATGCCGTCATTGTTAGTCCCTTAATAAAGCTGTAAATTAGATTCCTAGCCTCAGAATTTATTAGACCATACCATTGCTCTCCCCCGAGCCTTTTCCCTCCCATCCCAAAGTTTTATCCATCGTCAGCATAGTAACCTATAATGTTGCTGTACCTGGCTGCCATGGAGAATATTTCTTAAGAGACAACCCTCTTCCCAAAACATTGTGACAACAACACAATCCATACACATAACTGCATTCAAAACTGCATGCATATGATTGAAATTAAAACATAATCACTAACAATTTTGTTAACAAAACTATTTTTCCAACAAATTTCTGATGATTTTGAAAGTCACCGAATGGGTGCCAGCATTACACTGAACGTCCACTTATCACATTTCAAGGTGAAGGAGGAAAGATTTTATAGGAATCTGAGGGGTTACTTTTTACGCAAAGGGTGCTGGGTCAACGGAACTACCAGAGGAGGTAGTTGATGCTGGGACTATCACAACATTGAAGAAGCAATTAGACTGGTACATGTATAGAACAGGTTTAGAGAGACATGGGCCAAACGTAGGCAAGCGCAACTAGTGTAGATGGAACATATTGGTCGGTGTGGGCAAGTTGGGTGGAAGGACCTGTTTTCGCACTGTATGACTCTATGACCACAAAAAAGTGATCACCGATTTCAAGGCGAGTAAAGAATGCATGTCCATCATAATAGTTGCATGTCCATCATAAGCAGTTTTCAAAGCCTCACCCACTGACCTCAGCCCCAAACTATTCCTGTGTTTTGACAAAATGCACCTACATCTACATTCAAAACTAAATAGATTTAAACAAATAGGACAAACTTAACTGTGTAAGAAGGAACTGCAGATGATGGTTTAAACCAAAGATAGACACAAAAAGCTGGAGTAACTCAGCAGGACAGGTAGTATCTCTGGAGAGAAGGAATGGGTGACGTTTCGGGTCGAGACCCTTCTTCAGAGTCACGTTTCGGGACGAGACCATTCAGAAGGGGCCATCACCCTTCACTGGTCATCTCTGTTACCGGCCCTGCTTTGTTCTGGCCTTTTCTTACCTCCAGTTCTCTCCACCCTACTTCCAATGTGAGGAAGGGACTTGTCCCGAAAAATCCCCCATTCCTTTTCTCCAGAGGTGATGCCTGACCCACTGAGTTACTCCAGCACTTTCTGTCTATTATGGGAAACAAGAATACAGATCTCATAATTAGGTCTGACTTAGATAAACATTTTGATGAATATAATGTTCCAATTCCTCACATTATTAAAACACAAAATTGAATGTGATCTCTAAATACCAATACCAATCTTATTTCTGCCTTATCTAAATGCTACTTCGCTATACAAAGAAGTGTGCATGGCAGATTATTCAACCATATTAAGTGCTACAATAATCACCACCAATCTTGTTCTCACTCAACATCCATTAAATACATTTTAAATCATGACACCAATAAACACGTTCAACTCTTCCCCACACAAATTCAGTTCCTCTTAAGAGTAATTTCAGTAACATGGCATTATATTGAGAACAAGAGATTCAACAATAGTTCAAAACCAGAAAGAATATAGATCTAATTGGCAGTAATATTCCATCAAACTATCTGAACTATTGAAAAGGTTACTTTTATAACAATCAAACAGGTTCGCTTCTTAAAAAAAGACAACTCACATATATTTTTAACTTAATTCAGCCTTATCACTATAAGTAAGCTCATCATTCTGGACTCAACTCAGCTCGGAAATTCATCTCACAAATTAATACTAGCAATAAATATTTGGCATCTTAACTAATAGATTCAAAGCTGGAATGCAGATCACATGAAATAAGTATCTAACACCTCTTGAGGATTAGATTTGTTTTTTTAAACAATTAACAAAACATTCGACATTATTTAAATCTCTATTTCCTCAGATAAAAGTATTGTCAGGGGGAACATTTTCTGATGCCAACAGCAAGTACTCCAAGTTCCGACACTGTATATCCAAACACAACCCAACAGAATGTCCTTATCTCAATGCCACAAAAGCATTAGCTGCTGCATTTTAGTAATTTAGAAGTCAGAATAGTACAGCACAGGAACAGGACCTTCTGCAAATGTATATGTGCCGAAGATAATACCAAGATAAACTAATCTCCTCTGCGTGATTCACATCCCTTCATTTATTTAATAACTTTGTCTAAACAGGTTGAAATTAAAATAACATTCCTATGGAGCAGCGTAGGACATGCTACCACATTAGAATAAGAAATCAGCAGCTTAAGATTCCCTTACCATTCACCACTGTTACACACACAAGATTAATGCTTTTTCTCCAGTTCTTTAATTCTGACAATTTTTCTGCATTGAATTAAAAGATACAGCATGGAAACGGGCCCTACAGCCCACCAATTCCACACCGTCCATCAATCACCCATCCACACTAGTTCGATGTATTCGCTCTTTCACATCCACTCCCTACACACTCAGGGCTATTTACACAGGGCCAGTTAACCTACAAACCCACATGCCTTTAGGATGGTGAAGGACGCCAGAACACCTGGAGGAAACCCCTTGCAGTCACAGAGAGAACATGCAAACCCCACGCAGAAAGCACCAGAGGTCAGGATTGAAGCCGGGTGTGTAGTGCTGTGAGGCAACAGCTTCGCCAGCTGCGCCGCTGTCAGTGATGATCAATAGTTTCTGAAATGTCCATAAAGTGACGATTTGATCATTACAGCTTAAATGTCACCTCATAAATTCCTTTGAAATTTGTGTCTATACTTTTTATCATGAAGCCACTTACCTCTCTGGCCAAGATTTGTACATCTGCTCTAATGTTCTCTTATATGGCTCAGCTTGTTAACATTCCAGTGGAGCTCAAAGGGATGTTTCACAACATAAAATTCACTGTATAAATGTTAATGTTGTGGTTTAGCACTGCCAAATCCCAAGCTGTAGACGCTGGATTCTGAGTCCCACTTTCATTTCCGTCATCAGAGATTCACGATCGTCATTCTGTGTGCTTGGGCTGGATTCAAAACAAGGCAAGAGAAGTTAAAAGCGGTGTCCCAACTCAGAAGGACAGTGGGTCCACAGCTCAATGCTGTCACTCTCATCAACCATCTGAATCAGCCTTCTACTGGCAAAATAATACTGTTTCAATCCCCCACATCTGACTTGGCATCCCTATTTCTGGCAGTTATACGAAGAATCATTGAACTGTACTCAACAACCAGGGTAAAGAGGACTGGGGAGTGTTGGAAGAACTCAACGGGCCAGGCAGCATCTGTGGTGGTAATGAACAGACAACATTTCAGGCCGGGAACTTTCCACAGAGTGATGGAAATGGTACCAAGCATTACATCACCCAGATGAACCCAACTTAGATCCATCACTGTGCTAGACAGCTTGCAAGTAGACCCTCCAGACAAACATGTCCATTTGGCAACCTATGCTTGTTACATTTAGTCCATAGCCCTCCAAACACTTCATATCCACATCTCCTTCTCTCATGCAGCACTGCATCTCACCCTCTCCCCGGCGCTGCCTCCTCCGGCTCCCACTCCCCGGCACCCACTCCCTCCGGCACCCACTCCCCGGCACCCACTCCCTCCATCTCCCCTCTCCCTCTCCCTCTCCCTCTCCCTCTCCCTCTCCCTCTCCCTCTCTCCCTCTCCCTCTCTCCCTCCATCTCCCTCCCACTAACTCACTCCCCCTCTCTCTCACCTTTTGTTGATCGCCGACAGCAGCCATCGCCGGGCGCCGGGCTGCGCATGCGCGGGGTTGCCGCGCGGCACGCCGGGACGGGGGAGTAACCTGGTGAACAGAATAGTTACATTGTGTGTGTGTCAGTGTGTGTAGTGTGTGTAGTGTGTGTCAGTGTGTGTAGTGTGTGTCAGTGTGTGTAGTGTGTGTCAGTGTGTGTAGTGTGTGTCAGTGTGTGTAGTGTGTGTCAGTGTGTGTAGTGTGTGTCAGTGTGTGTAGTGTGTGTCAGTGTGTGTAGTGTGTGTCAGTGTGTGTAGTGTGTGTCAGTGTGTGTAGTGTGTGTCAGTGTGTGTAGTGTGTGTCAGTGTGTGTAGTGTGTGTCAGTGTGTGTAGTGTGTGTCAGTGTGTGTAGTGTGTGTCAGTGTGTGTAGTGTGTGTCAGTGTGTGTAGTGTGTGTCAGTGTGTGTAGTGTGTGTCAGTGTGTGTAGTGTGTGTCAGTGTGTGTAGTGTGTGTCAGTGTGTGTAGTGTGTGTCAGTGTGTGTAGTGTGTGTCAGTGTGTGTAGTGTGTGTCAGTGTGTGTAGTGTGTGTCAGTGTGTGTAGTGTGTGTCAGTGTATGTTGTGTGTGTCAGTGTGTGTAGTGTGTGTCAGTGTGTGTAGTGTGTGTCAGTGTATGTTGTGTGTGTCAGTGTGTGTAGTGTGTGTCAGTGTGTGTCAGTGTGTGTAGTGTGTGTCAGTGTATGTAGTGTGTGTCAGTGTGTGTAGTGTGTGTAGTGTGTGTCAGTGTATGTTGTGTGTGTCAGTGTGTGTAGTGTGTGTCAGTGTGTGTAGTGTGTGTCAGTGTGTGTCAGTGTGTGTAGTGTGTGTCAGTGTATGTAGTGTGTGTAGTGTGTGTCAGTGTGTGTAGTGTGTCAGTGTATGTCAGTGTGTGTAGTGTGTGTAGTGTGTGTCAGTGTGTGTAGTGTGTGTCAGTGTGTGTAGTGTATGTAGTGTGTGTCAGTGTGTGTAGTGTGTGTAGTGTGTGTCAGTGTATGTTGTGTGTGTCAGTGTGTGTAGTGTGTGTCAGTGTGTGTAGTGTGTGTCAGTGTATGTTGTGTGTGTCAGTGTGTGTAGTGTGTGTCAGTGTGTGTCAGTGTGTGTAGTGTGTGTCAGTGTATGTAGTGTGTGTCAGTGTGTGTAGTGTGTGTAGTGTGTGTCAGTGTATGTTGTGTGTGTCAGTGTGTGTAGTGTGTGTCAGTGTGTGTAGTGTGTGTCAGTGTGTGTAGTGTGTGTCAGTGTATGTAGTGTGTGTAGTGTGTGTCAGTGTGTGTAGTGTGTGTCAGTGTATGTCAGTGTGTGTAGTGTGTGTAGTGTGTGTCAGTGTGTGTAGTGTGTGTCAGTGTGTGTAGTGTGTGTCAGTGTGTGTAGTGTGTGTAGTGTGTGTCAGTGTGTGTAGTGTGTGTAGTGCGTGTAGTGTGTGTCAGTGTGTGTAGTGTGTGTAGTGTGTGTCAGTGTGTGTAGTGTGTCAGTGTGTGTAGTGTGTGTAGTGTGTGTCAGTGTGTGTAGTGTGTGTAGTGTGTGTCAGTGTGTGTAGTGTGTGTCAGTGTGTGTAGTGTGTGTCAGTGTGTGTAGTGTGTGTCAGTGTGTGTAGTGTGTGTCAGTGTGTGTAGTGTGTGTCAGTGTGTGTAGTGTGTGTCAGTGTGTGTAGTGTGTGTCAGTGTGTGTGTGTGGGTCAGTGTGTAGTGTGGGTCAGTGTGTGTAGTGTGTGTCAGTGTGTGTGTGTGGGTCAGTGTGTAGTGTGTGTCAGTGTGTGTAGTGTGTGTCAGTGTGTGTAGTGTGTGTAGTGTGTGTCAGTGTGTGTAGTGTGTGTCAGTGTGTGTAGTGTGTGTCAGTGTGTGTAGTGTGTGTAGTGTGTGTAGTGTGTGTCAGTGTGTGTAGTGTGTGTAGTGTGTGTCAGTGTGTGTAGTGTGTGTCAGTGTGTGTAGTGTGTGTCAGTGTGTGTAGTGTGTGTCAGTGTGTGTAGTGTGTGTCAGTGTGTGTAGTGTGTGTCAGTGTGTGTAGTGTGTGTCAGTGTGGGTCAGTGTGTGTAGTGTGTGTCAGTGTGTGTGTGTGGGTCAGTGTGTAGTGTGTGTAGTGTGGGTCAGTGTGTGTAGTGTGTGTCAGTGTGTGTCAGTGTGTGTAGTGTGTGTCAGTGTGTGTAGTGTGTGTCAGTGTGTGTAGTGTGTGTCAGTGTGTGTCAGTGTGTGTAGTGTGTGTCAGTGTGTGTCAGTGTGGGTCAGTGTGTGTAGTGTGTGTCAGTGTGTGTGTGTGGGTCAGTGTGTAGTGTGTGTAGTGTGTGTCAGTGTGTGTAGTGTGTGTCAGTGTGTGTAGTGTGTGTCAGTGTGTGTAGTGTGTGTAGTGTGTGTAGTGTGTGTCAGTGTGTGTCAGTGTGTGTAGTGTGTGTCAGTGTGTGTAGTGTGGGTCAATGTGTCAGCGTGTGTAGTGTGTGTAGTGTGTGTCAGTGTGTGTAGTGTGTGTAGTGTGTGTCAGTGTGTGTAGTGTGTGTAGTGTGTGTCAGTGTGTGTAGTGTGTGTCAGTGTGTGTCAGTGTGTGTAGTGTGTGTCAGTGTGTGTGTGTGGGTCAGTGTGTAGTGTGTGTAGTGTGTGTCAGTGTGTGTAGTGTGTGTCAGTGTGGGTCAGTGTGTGTAGTGTGTGTCAGTGTGTGTAGTGTGTGTCAGTGTGTGTAGTGTGTGTCAGTGTGTGTAGTGTGTGTCAGTGTGTGTGTGTGGGTCAGTGTGTAGTGTGTGTAGTGTGTGTCAGTGTGTGTCAGTGTGTGTCAGTGTGTGTAGTGTGGGTCAATGTGTGTAGTGTGTGTAGTGTGTGTAGTGTGTGTAGTGTGTGTCAGTGTGTGTAGTGTGTGTAGTGTGTGTAGTGTGTGTCAGTGTGTGTAGTGTGTGTAGTGTGTGTCAGTGTGTGTAGTGTGTGTCAGTGTGTGTAGTGTGTGTCAGTGTGTGTAGTGTGTGTAGTGTGTGTCAGTGTGTGTCAGTGTGTGTAGTGTGTGTAGTGTGTGTCAGTGTGGGTCAGTGTGTGTCAGTGTGTGTAGTGTGGGTCAGTGTCCAGTGTGGGTCAGTGTCCAGTGTGGGTCAGTGTCCAGTGTGGGTCAGTGTCCAGTGTGCTCCATTGTCCAGTGTGCTCCATTGTCCAGTGTGCTCCAGTGTGCAGTGTGGGTCAGTGGCCAGTGTGGGTCAGTGTCCAGTGTGCTCCAGTGTGCAGTGTGTTCCAGTATCCAGTGTGGGTCAGTGTCCAGTGTGGGTCAGTGTCCAGTGTGGTCAGCGCCCAATGTGCGACAGTGTTGGAGCAGCATGTTGTGTCCAGTGCCTGCTGCAGGACCAAGTGAGAGAGCTGTTACATGGTGATGTGGCGCAGTCAAGTCAATACAGAGCAAATTGAAGCAGAGTTGCTCTTGCCCCCGGCCATCTCCCTGAGGCGTCCAGCTCACCCAAAGAGGTGACGGTGAAGGTAGCTAAATGTTACATGTTGAAGAACCCTTAAACACAAAGTGCTGGAGGAACTCAGAGGTTCATAGTCACACAGCACAGAAACAGGCCCTTCGCCCCAACTCATCCAGGCCAACCTAGAGCTGAAGAGCCAGTTTCCTCACCGTATGACTCCATGACTTAAACCAGATATCCCAATGGGCGTTTACTCTGCATTGAAGATAATTGTGAGATTTGTTGATGAAGGTTCTAAACAACCTTTGATTACACAACATAAAGGTTTCCTCTAAAATGTTGTAAACATCAGGAACAGTGGGTGGTGTGTGTGATGAAGCTGCACATGTACATTTGGTCTGCATCCACCTGATGCATAGGCAGCCCCATGTGTTTAGAAAATATTCAGACCTGTCTCTGCAGTTGATCAGTGCAGACTGACTTTGCCCTGTGTGCAGCATCTTCCCATCACGGGCTTTTAAGCAGCTCCATCTTTGCAATCTTTCATTACCCATCTATCTCATTTGAAACATTTGAGCTATCTTTAATCAGATTTTATCTTGCATTAAATATTGTCCCCTTTATTCTGTATATGTACACTGTGGACGGCTTGATTGAAATCATGTATAGTCTTGACTGAATAGCACACAACAAAAAGCTTTTCACTGTACCTCAATACACATGACAATAAACTAAACTATATGGTCTATGTCTGCCCTCAGTGCCAATCCCCTTTGCAAAAATGGGCACTTTACATCTAGATCAGATAATGTGAAAGGCATTATCTGAAAGCGAATGGTATGTTAGCATTCATAGCAAAAGGATTTGAGTATAAGAGCAGGGAGGTTCTGCTGCAGTTGTACAGGGTCTTGGTGAGACCACACCTGGAGTATTGCGTACAGTTTTGGTCTCCTAATCTGAGGAAAGACATTCTTGCTATAGAGGGAGTACAGAGAAAGTTCATCAGACTGATTCCTGGGATGGCAGGACTTTCATGTGAAGAAAGACTGGATAGACTCGGCTTGTACACGCTAGAATTTAGAAGATTGAGGGGGGATCTTATAGCAACTTACAAAATTCTTAAGGGGTTGGACAGGCTAGATGCAGGAAGATTATTCCCGATGTTGGAGAAGTCCAGAACAAGGGGTCACAGTTTAAGGAAATCTTTTAGGACCGAGATGAGAAAATCATTTTTTACACAGAGAGTGGTGAATCTGTGGAATTCTCTGCCACAGAACGTAGTTGAGGCCAGTTCATTGACTATATTTAAGAGGGAGTTAGATGTGGCCCTTGTGGCTAAAGGTTCAGGGGGTATGGAGAGAAGGCAGGTATGGGATACTGAGTTGGATGATCAGCCATGATCATATTGAATGGCGGTGCAGGCTCGAAGGGCTGAATGGCCTACTCCTGCACCTATTTTCTATGTTTCTATGCATTCGAACCCTGAGAATGCTCCACTCAAACAAAATGGAGGTGAAAGAGTGCCAAGAAAATTGAAGGGAAAATGTTAAGATTGTCATAATGACAATTAAAAAAGTAAATGGGAACTGGAGCAGTCCATTAACATCCTCAGTCCTTTTGGCAAAAAGGAATTTTAAGAGCCATTTGAAACAATTGCCAGAATAAATAAAATCCAGAAGAAGGATGATGTCTGGAACACTTGAGAAGAAGTTTCAAGTAATTGAGAGTGGTGACACAGACTGTTAGAGTAACTGTGGAATCGAGAACCAGAGGACATGGGTTTAAGGTGAAACATAGAAAAATAGATGCAGGAGTAGGCCATTCGCCCCTTCAAGCCAGCACTGTCATTCAATATGATCACGGCTGATCATCGAAAATCAGTACACCGTTCCTGCTTTTTCCCCATATCCCTTGATTCCTTTAGCCCTTTAGTCCTTTAGAGATAAATCTAACTCTCTCTTGAAAACATCCACCTTCAGTGGCAGAGAATTCCACAGATTTCACAATTCTCTGGGTGAAAACGTTTTTCCTCATCTCAGTCCTAAATGGCCCACCCCTTATTCTTAAACTGTGACCCCTGGTTCTGGACTCCCGCAACATCGGGAACATCTTTCTTGCATCTAGCCTGCCCAATTCTTGAAGAATGTTATAAGTTTCTATAAGAGCTCCTCTCATCCTTCTAAATTCCAGTGAATACAAGCCCAGTCAACCCATTCTTTCGTGTCTTTATTACAGTGTGGATGGTAAGATTTAATAGGAACCTGAGGGGTAACATTTTTACACAATAGTGGTGGGTGCATGGAACGAGCATCTGGAGGAGGTAGTGGAGGCAGGTATTATCACAACGTTTACGAAACATTTGTACAGGTACATGGATAGGACAGGTATAGAGCGATATGGGTCAAACGCTGGCAGGTGGGACTAGTGTAGTTGGGGCGTGTGGGAAACTTGGGCTGAAGGGCCTGCTTCCACGCTCTATGAGGATGACTCTAACTCAGCTGGTCATGCACCCTCTCAGGAGAACACAGATAGGTGACTTTATGGGTCAGGCTCCTTCAGACTTCAGATCTTCAGGCTGAGATGCTACCTGACCCATTGAGATACTCTAGCACTCTGTGACATTTGTAAAACAGCATCTGCAGTCCCTTATTTCTTTAAATAATTAATTTGGATTATTTCCTCAATAGAGAACGTGCAGCAATTTGACAGCCAGCACATCATAAATTAGCAGTAAGTTCTGGGATCAAAAGTTGTTCATGAGCTTAAAAAAGAGTAAGCATATGGGCTAGAATTCAAGTATGGATAATTATTCCCAGATATTAAAAACAAACTTTCTTAGAAAAATGTAAGTTTCATAAAATATAGCACCACCTAATTTATCTAGTTTTGACAACTTTAACATTATCAGCCTTCCATCAAACTTGGACTCACTGTTAGGAATGACAAAATTGCAGAAGAAAGTGAAGGAGCTATAATATATATCTTATCCTTTGCTCTGGCTTCACATTTCACTCCTTTTCTCACCATATCTTACACCTTTTTGTCTCCTTATTAACTTCTGTCCATCCATCTGCCTATCAAAACCCCCTCTCACCTGTATCTACCTTTCACTCGCTAGGCTTTGTCCCACTCCCACCTCTTTTCCACATTTCACCCCCTTATTACAAATAATTTAGCAAAGTGTCCTGACCCTAGGACTCGAAGGGCCGAATGGCCTACTCCTGCACCTCTTGTCTTGTCTATTGTCCCGAAATGTCACCTGTCCATGTCCTCCAAAGATGCTGTCTAGCCTGTTGAGTTCCTCCAGCAATTGGTTTTGTTTGTACAAAAGTGGTTTAACTTGCTGCTGTTAAGTTATTTTGCACACATTTGTAAAATAAAAAGAAAGTGTAAATAAAATATCTTCGCAAAGGAGAAATCATTAATGGTGACCATATATTAGAATGATTGTTCCCATTGCAATTGACAATATGGCCATAAGAGGGCGATGTTCTCACAACACAGTACACACCAGTGGTTGTGCAGAACTAACAGACTGCTGTTTAACTTAATACATTCATTAGATAGGAACAATCATTGAGAATTTAGTCCAGAGAAGTTGTGTTTTAATAAGAAATGTACTCTATATTAATATAATCTTATAGTCCGAAATTTCATTTATATTTTCAGTTGCAAATTGATGTGATTTTCAATTTTAGTTCAATAATTTTGTTTTGCTAATTAAAGTACAAACAATTGGCATAAATAGCATTTTGCTTCTTGCATAAATAAATGGGCAGTGAAAAATACTGGAAATTAATAAAAAATGATGCTTGGAAACCTTGATTGAACTGTTCTGGTGTAAAATAACCGCCCCTCATAAAATAGCTCACCACCCCCTCTCCTCCCATGCTTACCATAAACCTAAGTCATCTGGTTCTCAATTCCCTAACTCTGGATAAACTCTGGGTACCCTATCTATTCCTGTCATGATCTTGTACACCTCTCTAAGATCACTGCTCATTCTCATCCCTCATCACCAAATTATGTCCACACCAAAGGTAGGGACATTGTGTGTTTTCGACTAAAGCTTCTCCACAACAATTCTCAGAATCCCTATAGCCACATTCTCCTGTACACTGGTCAAACGTCAGTAACCAACTCAGCTCTCTGGAACAAGGTATCTGGATGACTCTCTCCTTGAGGTATTGCAGAATCAAAGTTTGGATCCCTGTTCTTCAACTCTAAGCCATGTTTCTTGAGCTACACACACTTAATTCATAAGTTCACGTGATAGAAGCAGAATTAGGCCATTCGACCCATCAAGTCTAGTCTGCCATTCAATCATGGCTGATCTATCTTTCCCTCTTAACCCCATTCTCCTGCCTTCTCCCCACAACCCCTGACACCCGTACAAATACGTATTCTGTCGATCACAGTTGCCTATGAACATATCACTATGTCAGTTACACTTTATCTAATTAGTAATTGTACTTCAAGTGTGATTTATAATTTTAACTATGACTTTGGAGCTGTGGTAACAGTTGGACCAATTGCCAATGAATATCACCTCTACTTTGCTGGAATTTAACTTACCATGGCTCCCTCCCACCCCAACTCCCCGTCCACCCAGCTATACACATACAGTAGCAATGTTACAAAATGTTGCCATTTTAAAAATCTAGTCTGCAATTTATCCCATCATTCACTTTCATATCTTCAGCATTTAAAAAGTTATGGCCATTTTCATACTCTGAAATTAGCATTGTGTTCCCTATTGCTTTTCCATTGACTTAACTCAAAAGCTGTGATCGAGGACAGTCAAAGGCCCATAACATTCTTAAAAATTAGGATACTGAATGAAATTTTCAGTTATTATAAATTGAAGCATTCTGAAACAAATATGAAACAATCTTACTTGGATGACCTGAAATTAATGCGTATAATTAGTTAGTTACCTAATTGTAGCTAATTACAAAATTAAATTACTAGATCTAAACATCTATCCATTTCTTAAGAAAAGGTTAACATTTTTAAATAGCCTAAGTGTCCAAATAACATTCACACAAGAATTCACAATATAACATGATTTTTAAATCTCATTGTCATGAATTTATAGGCCAAATGGAAGGAATTCCTCCTTCACCCCTGCAGCCATTAGATTTTATAATTCGAACCGCTAGGCTATAGGGGGATGCATTTTGCAATTTTTAATTTTTAACTGTTAATTATTGCTCTTTTTAAGTATTTATTGCTCTCAGGTAGTGTCCACATTGTATTCTATGTATTTTCTGTCTGCGTTCGTTTTGAATCTGTGGGTTTGTTGGTTGAGGGCTTCTGGACATCTGAATTTCCCTGAGGGGATCAATAAAGTATTTATTATTATTATTATTATTATTATTATTATTATTATTATTATTATTATTATTATTATTATTATTATTATTATTATTATTATTATTATTATTATTATTATTATTATTATTATTATTATTTAATTCACGTAAATTGATGGGCATTTTAATCACCTTGTGAGTCGGTTTTTGTGGAACGCGATCGATTGGAACGTTGCATTTGCTGTGAATTTGAACCCCGTATCGGCAGGAAAAACATTGCCGGTTCGTATGGGGCCAAAATCATATTTTCGCCAATGAAATTTTGATTAAAGTCATCCTAACAAGCAAGTTTATATGTAAAATATACGACTTACATTTTGTTTTGTCCCCTACGTGAGATCCGTCTCGTTGTAGGCGTTGACAGCAATAGACGTAGCTTTTTATTTTACTCCAGCGATTAAATTGTCCCGAGATTTTTAAAAAAAAAATTTCTGAGAACGGAACGATTTTTCTGCAGCAGCTTAACAGCCTGAGGAAGTTCGCCTCCGGCAGGCAGGAGAAATCGGCATTTTAATCCCCCCCACCCCTCAAAGGCGCCAAAGTCGTGCACACGGCCAGTGGCAGAACTGCAGCGCCGCTGAAGGTAAGTGTTGTAACATCGCTACATACAGTATTACTTTGCTGATGGTGCATGGCCATGCTGAGATTTTAGAGATACAGCGCAGAATTAGGCCCTTTGATCCACCGAGTCCACACCGACCAGCGATCCCCGCTCATTAACACTATCCTACACACACTAGGGACAGTTTACACTTATACCAAGCCAATCAACCTACAAACCTGTATGTCTTTGGAGTGTGGGAGGAAACCAAAGATCTCAGAGAAAATCCACGTGGTCACGGGGAGAATGTACAAACTCCGTACAGAGCATGCCTTAGTCGGGATCGAACCCTGGTCTCTGGTGCTGTATAGCACCCACCGTGCTGCCTATAGATGTACAATAAACAATAAGGATCCTTAAGCTGGAAAGAATTTACGAGAATGTTGCCAGGTCTCGAGGGCCTGAGCTATAGGGAGAGGTTGAGCTTTATTCCTTGGAGCACAGGAGGCTGAGGTGGTGATCCTATAGAAGTTCCCAAGACCATGAGAGAAATAGAGAGGGTAAATGCACAGTGTTTTACCCAGAGTAGGGGAATCGAGAACCAAACGACAGAGGTTGAAGGTGAGGGGGAAAGACTTAATAGGGACCTGAGTGGCAACTTTTTTACACTCAGGAAGGTGGGTGTATGGAACAAGCTGCCAGAGGAGGTAGATGTGGCAGGTATTATCACAACGTTTAAGAAACCTTTGGACAGGTAAATGGATAGGATAGGTTTAGATGGATATGGACTAAATGCAGACAGGTGGGACGTGTAGATGGGGCATGTTGGGCAGCTGGGAAAGTTAGGCCGAAGGGCCTGTTTCCATGCTCTATGACACCTCAACAATGCGCTGGTCTGATCATAGACAGTGTGATCATGTAGGCTGATGCCTTGTATCCTGGAAGCCATCACTTTCACTAGCCTGTTGCATCATGAGAGCCATCATAGCCAAGCAAAACATTGAGCGGCAGCGCAGTGGTGAAACTGATAAAGCTGTCGTGGCACCAGAGACCTGGGTTCAATCCTGACCTCGGATGCTGTCTGGCTGTGCAGTTTGCATGCTCTCCCTATGACCGCGTGGGTTTCCTCCCACATCCCAAAGACATGCGGGTTTGTAGGTTAATTGGCTTCTGTAAATTATCCCTAGTGTGTGGGGAGCGGATGAGAAAGTGGGATAACATAGAATTAGCGTCAACAGGTGGTCAGTGGGCCGAAGGACCTATTTCCATGCTGTATCTCTAAAACTTAGTTACCGAGTGACAATCTGATTATGTGGCATATGTGTTTAGTACACAACACACATGGACCACCCACACAAGCAACTGCAGAGGCCAAATACATGGAGTATTTTATAAAATCAATAGGACTTGAAATGTATTCTTATTATAAATCTGCAAACTGATCTGACCAAACTGAATACATGAACCAAGAAGAAAAGATTGCATTTGGGGAACATTGTATTTGTTGCAGTGTGTTTAAACATATGATATGATCACTGTGATTGTGATCACACTTAAAATGGTCGTGACAGCAATTTCAACTCAGCACAGAGAATGAAATGGCCAGTCTGTGAGATTGTTACACTCCAGCATGCCAGTTGCCAGGGCAATACTCCTTGCAAGAGTGATTTTGTCCTTTCCTCGGGTTCAAGAGGTTTATTCTACAAATGAAATAGCTATTTTTATACAGACCAGACAGTTACTTTAAGGAATGGGGAACTAAGAAATTTGGAATATGACCTGTATTATTTCTCAAATGGTGAGAAATCGGTTCAGTGTAGTTAACCCTTTTGCTCAGTTAATGCTGAGCTCTCTGTGTCTCTTTGAGTTTGAGATTAGCTTATTGTTACGTGTACTGAGGTACAGTGAAAAATGTTTGTTGCGTGCTAACCTGTCAGCGGCTTTCATAACAAGAGGAGTTGAGTATCGGAGCAAAGAGGTCCTCCTGCGGCTGTACAGGGCCCTAGTGAGACCACACCTGGAGTATTGTGTGCAGTTTTGGTCTCCAAATTTGAGGAAGGACATTCTTGCTATTGAGGGAGTGCAGAGTAGGTTCACAAGGTTAATTCTCGGGATGGCGGGACTGTCATATGTTGTGGAGCGGCTGGGCTTGTATACTCTGGAATTTAGAAGGATGAGAGGTTATCTTATTGAAACATATAAGATTATTAAGGGTTTGAACACGCTAGAGGCAGGAAGTCCAGAACCTGAGGCCATAGTTTAAGAATAAGGGGTAAGCCATTTAGAACGGAGATGAGGAAAAACCTTTTCACACAGAGAGTTGTGAGTGTGTGGAATTCTCTGCCTCAGAGGGCGGTGGAGGCTGGTTCTCTGTATACTTTCAAGAGAGAGTTAGATAGAGCTCGTAGGGATAGTGGAGTTAAGGGATATGGAGAGAAGGCAGGAACGGGGTACTGATTGTGGATGACCAGCCATGATCACATTGAATGGCGGTGCTGGATCGAAGGGCCAAATGGCCTACTCCTGTACCTATTGTCTATTGATTCTATAGAAAGACGATACACGATTACAATTTAAAAAATCCACAGATACATGATAAAAAGAATAATGTGAATAACAGAATATAATTTTCCAACATTTTTGCCACTACTGCCCACATTTTCCCATCTCCACCCCTTTCTGCTTTCCGCAGAGACTGTTAACTCCGCAACTCCCTGGTCAACTTAACCCTTCCCAAACCATCCCAGATACTTTCCCCTGCAAACACAGGAAATGCAACACCTGTCCCTTGACCTTCCTCCTCGACACCATCCAAGGACCCCGACAGTCGTTTCAGATGAGGCAGCAGTTCACTTGCACCTCCTCCAACCTCATCTACTGTATCCAGTGTTCCAGGTGTCAACTTCTGTACATCGGCGAGACCAAGCGCAGGCTCGGCGATCGTTTTGCTGAACACCTCCATCAGTCCGTCTTAACCAAGTTGATCTCCCGGTTGCTCAGCACTTTAACTCCTCCTCCCATTCCCAATCTGATCTTTCTGTCCTCGGCCTCCTCCATTGTCAGAGTGAGGCCCAGCACAAATTGGAGGAACAGCACCTCATATTTTGCTTGGGTAGCTTACACCCCAGCGGCATGAACATTGACTTCTCTAACTTCAAATAGCCCTTGCTTTCCCTCTCTCTCTATTCCCTCCCTCTTCCCAGTACTCGGACTACATTCTATCTCTGTCCCGTGCACTCCCCCGACATCAGTCTGAAAAAGGGTCTCGACCCGAAACGTCACCCATTCCTTCTCTCCGGAGATACTGCCTGTCCCGCTGAGTCATTCCAGCATTTTGTTTGATTTTGTTCGATCTTCGATTTAAACCGGCATCTGCAGTTCTTTCCTACACATACTATGAATAATGTTTAGTACAAGATAAAGTCCAGTAAAGTCCGATCACAATTCACAGCAATATCTTGCGGTCTTGGATGAAACTGTTCCCAAACCATGCTGAAATGCATCCTGATAAAATGTTTTCAACGATGCATCTGTAGAGGTTGACAAGAGTTGTTGGGGACATGGGGGGATATCAACATGGCACATCAATACAGGGTTTGAAGTGGATGAACGCTCATTCACCACTTTGACCAGAGTGGATATCACATTTGACAAGGAGTTTTTTGAGAAGATCCTTGAAACATTTCCTCTTTCTACGCATGACATTACCTCGAAATAGAACAGCTGGTGCGGCTGCCACCTCACTGTGCCAGAGACCCCAGATTCGATCCTGATCTCAGGTTCTGTCCATGTGGAGTTTGCACGTTCTCCCTGTGACCACGTGGGTTTCCTCCCACATCCCAAAGACATCCAGGTTAATTTGCCTCTGCAAATTGTCTCCTAGTGTGTAGGGAGTGGGTGAGAAGCGATATAACAGAACCGGTGTGAGCAGGTGATCGATAATCGGCATGGACTCAGTGTAAAGGGTGAAAATCATCATCGATGTCTAACTTCTTTAAAAAGTGGTTCCTGAGATAAGGGGACAGGCCTGTGCTTTCTAGGATTTTACCGTTGTTATGGATGGTGCTGAATAATGGTGCAAGTTGATAGCAGAAATGTGTTTTTGCAGTGTTGAGTGGAAGGCCCAATCTCTCATGTTTCATGAAAGATTTGACACAAATTGCTGGAGTTACTCAGTGGCCCAGGCAGCATCTCTGGAGAAAGCAGAGAGGTGACAATTAGGGTCAGGACTCGTCTTCCCAACCTGAATCGTCACTTGTTCATGTTCTCCAAGGACGCTGCCTGACCTGCTGATTTATCCCAGCATTTTGTGTCTTCTTTTGTAAACTAGGATTCGCAGTTCCTTGTTTCTACATGAACGAGTTGACAATGACACGAAGGTTGGCCTCTCAAAGTGAGCTAAATATAAGCATTGCCTACATACTGCAACTTGACAACTAGATTGGGATTGGGATTTTATGTGATAGACCAACACAAAGTGGTGCATAATTGTGAAGTGGAAGGAAAATGATACATGGTTTTCAAATTTTTTTACAAATAAAAAACTGAAAAGTGTGGCGTGCAAAAGTATTCAGCCCCCCTGAGTCAATACTTTGTAGAACCACCTTTCGCTGCAATTACAGCTGCAAGTCTTTTGGGGTATGTCTCTACCAGCTTTGCACATCTAGAGACTGAAATTTTTGCCCATTCTTCTTCGCAAAATAGCTCCAGCTCAGTCAGATTGGATGGAGAGCGTCTGTGAACAGCAATTTTCAAGTCTTGCCAGAGATTCTCAATTGGATTTAGGTCTGGACTTTGACTGGGCCATTCTAACACATGAATATGCTTTGATCTAAACCATTCCATTGTAGCTCTGGCTGTATGTTTAGGGTCGTTGTCCTGCTGGAAGGTGAACCTCCGCCCCAGTCTCAAGTCTTTTGCAGACTCTAACAGGTTTTCTTCCAAGATTGTCCTGTATTTGGCTCCATCCATCTTCCCATCAACTCTGACCAGCTTCCCTGTCCCTGCTGAAGAAAAGCATCCCCACAGCATGATGCTGCCACCACCATGTTTCACAGTGGGGATGGTGTGTTCAGGGTGATGTGCAGTGTTAGTTTTCCGCCACACATAGCGTTTTGCATTTAGGCCAAAAACTTCAATTTTAGTCTCATCTGACCAGAGCACCTTCCTCCACATGTTTGCTGTGTACCCCACATGGCTTGTGGCAAACTGCAAACAGGACTTCTTATGGCTTTTTTTCCAACAATGGCTTTCTTCTTGCCACTCTTCCATAAAGGCCCGATTTGTGGAGTGCACGACTAATAGTTGTCCTGTGGACGGATTCTCCCACCTGAGCTGTGGATCTCTGCAGCTCCTCCAGAGTTACCATGGGTCTCTTGGCTGCATCTCTGATCAATGCTCTCCTTGCCCGGCCTGTCAGTTTAGGTGGACGGCCATGTCTTGGTGGGTTTGCAGTTGTGCCATATTCTTTCCATTTTCGGATGATGGATTGAACAGTGCACCATGAGATGTTCAAAGCTTGGGATATTTTTTTATAACCTAACCCTGCTTTAAACTTCTCCACAACTTTATGCCTGACCTGTCTGGTGTGTTCCTTGGGCTTCATGATGCTGTTTGTTCACTAATGTTCTCTAACAAACCTCTGAGGCCTTCACAGAACAGCTGTATTTATACTGAGATTAGATTACACACAAGTGGACTCTATTTACTAATTAGGTGACTTCTGAAGGCAATTGTTTGCACTGGATTGAATTTAGGGGTATCAGAGTAAAGGGGGCTGAATACTTTTGCACGCCAAACTTTTCAGTTTTTTATTTGTAAAAAGATTTGAAAACCATGTATCATTTTCCTTCCACTTCACAATTATGCACCACTTTGTGTTGGTCTATCACATAAAATCCCAATAAAATACATTTACGTTTGTGGTTGTAACGTGACAAAATGTGGAAAAGTTCAAGGGGTATGAATACTTTTGCAAGCCACTGTATAGTCAGGATCAAACCCAGGTCTCTGCGCTGAAGGGCAGCAACTCTACTGCTGTGCCACTATGTTGCCCTTAATCTGTCTGGAAAATATTTTGACCACAACTCTCCTCTTTACCTCCTCCACTACATCCACCAGTTCAACTGCAAGAAATCTGGGAGCCAAATTTGTTGGTGCAGTATGGTGCTTAATGAATTAGAACCCAGATATCCATTTTAAAGAACTCTCATCACTTCTGACAATGCACTTCCAATTTGAAGAGACACACTCTGTAACGAGTGATAGACACTCCCAATGTCATCCCTTTACTGAAATACCAAGATGTGCAGGCATTGAACAGCATATTCAAGCAAAGGATCAAGGATAACGACATTGCAAATAAAAAGGATGAAATAAAAGGGCTTTACGTTGCTGCTTTTGGGGACTTTTAAATCCAACCCCATCATATCCCAGTTGGCGGATATCTCAGTTCAACTGAGACTGTTGATAGAAGTTTTCAGAAATAGTAATTTGGGCATAAGAAACAATTAGAGATATCATGACGCACCTGAATATATTCCAGTAACCAATCTAAACTTTGAACTTCCTATGGTATCTTGACTTTTCCTGGAGTATTAAGTATGTAAATCTGATCTAGTGTTCCTTTGACCACCATACAAAACCTCCAAGTAATTGTTTGGAATGAGTCCAACAACAAGTTGACTGCTTTGTCTATCTGAGATCCATTTTATGGCTGGCTGCCAGGTTTCTAAAGCCACTTCATAAGTGGGTCACACAGTCTGGATGAATAAGAAACATCTTTCTGTGGCCCTGTTGTAAATTGAAGTTGAGAGCAGAAGAGCAATTAACATTGAGACGTGGCCTAGCCTTTGCTGACTAATTACAATTTTATCTTTATGAATCTTAAACATGCTTCTGTTTAAAGTGGCTGACATTCGGGCATTGCCATATGATTGAGTGGTTTTCCATGACTTGATCCATAATTAAATAGATGGAACAGGGATCACGGTCAGATGCAAGGGAATAAAAACATGTTGTTGACAATAAGATATGCTACTTTTCTCAAATGTACGTTTTGGAAATGAAAGCAAAATGATGGATCTTACGAAATAGCTCTTTGCAACAGAGAAGGATTGGACTATGTAGAAGTTGAAGGTTAAAAAATTGAGATAATACTGGAAATACACAGCAGATCGGGGCAATGTCAGAGGAAGGAGAAAGGTTGATGATCTCGTTAATTGAGAAAGTTGAAGGCAGGATTGAATTTAAGTGAAACTTGGGTGGAGGTGACAACCAAACAATAGGGAGGGTCTTAGGGTGAAATGCAACGATGCACATTCTCACTTTTTATGGTTAATGTTATGTACTTTAGATTGTACTGCGGACATTATGAAGACTTTTCAATAGGTGGACCTAAAGACACAAAGACATTTTTTTTTAAAAGACACAAAGTGTTGGAGTAACTCAGTGGGTCAAGCAGCATCTCTGGAAAAAATGCTTTGGCAATGCTTTGGGTCGGACCCTTCTTCAGACTGATGAAGGGTCCTGACCCGAAACATCACCTATCCATGTTCTCCAGAAATGCTGCCTGACGCGCTGAGTTAAACCAGCACGTTGTGTCTTTTCTTTGTAACCTAGCTTCTGCAGGTCCTTGTTTCTCCCTTCCACGATCTATCTGAAAATACCCAAATGTTCACATAAATTGACAGCCAAATGGTTCCACCTAATGCATATCAATTACAAAGAGCAAGGTTCTTTACCAATGTGTGTGAAGTGTGGAAACATTACTATAAACTGAGCTTATTATTATTAAATTGCACAGATAAATACCAATAATTGTGATAGTTGCATAGCATATACATTATTATTTTATATTCACAACATTGTGTATTTCAATCAATTTGCCAGTTGTTTTTATGGCATATGGGGATAGTGACTCTGTTAAGCAAATGAGATATGTATTACGAATCATGGCTGTTTTCACTAATAGCATTCATTTGAAATATATTAAATAAATATACTATCGGAATCATTTCAAGAGAGTTACACTGCAATTTGTTTCAGCTGATTAACTGATCAACACTATGGCCAACTGCACGGAACTGAAATTAATTGCCTTTTAATCATAGTTGGTGTTCCTATACCGAAAATTGTAATAACGATTTCAAAGCATGTAGCGTAAATTTAGATTTTGAGATAACTGAAGCATACCGTCAGCTACTACAACCTATTCCAGTTTGATTTGCTGCATTCTAGGAAAACATTAGCTCTTTTTGCATCAGCTGTTTTTTTTTTCTCTCCTCTGATAACAAGAGGATGTGGTGACGTGGAAATGGTTCACATTTAGAGATGTAGGATTTTACAGGAATTATACCAGTAAACCAGTATAATTCTACACTGCACTGCACTGCACTGTCAGGATGTCACTGGCAGGCTGCAAAATATTGGTCGAAAAGTGTGCAAACGTCTGCTTAAATCTTGATCACGGATAAAATATTCATCTATGTCAAGTTTCATGTGGATAAAATCCAAATTTTGATGGGGGGTTTTTGAAGTAATTTAATTAGTGAAAGGTGGCGTGTAGTAAGCAGTAGTAATATTATCTTTATTTACAACTGTCAAGTCAAACTGAAATGCAAGAAACTTGCGAGCAGAGAAATGCTACAATTGAAATCACGAGAAGTGATTAAAGTGGGCGGAACCCCAGCCTGCCGAGTTCTGCCTGGGGGTCAAAAGGGCACAGAGCACCAGAAGCCAGGGAAGCAGAGACAAGAAACTTGCGAGCAGTGAATCCAGCAGTAAATCAAAAAGACTGTCCGAAAAGACTGCCGCGAGAGCCAGAAAAGGCAAGCAGGACTGATTTTTCTACAGACCCGATTGGCAGCCGGTTTCAAAGCTGATAAAGACCAAAACTGATAAAAACTAATCTGCCAAAATAAAAGAAGGAGAAAATAAAAGGTGGAAAAGAAGTGTTTGGTCTGAGTGAATCCAGTTCATCATTTCGGGGTAGATAAATCAAATCCCTTTCAAGCGGGGAAACTGCAAAACATTGGAAGACTTGACAGTGAAAAACCGCTGTGACCAGGAGATCTGGAAACAGTAGAAGACTTAACAGTGAAAAACCGGGCGGGGCCAGGATATCTGGAAACCTGGAAAAAAGACAGTTAAGTCAAGATAAATCATGGCTGATGAAGTTGCTGGAAAGTCAGCTGAGCAGCTCAAGCTGAAGAGGACAACAGCAAAACGGGCATTCTCTCGCCTTGTTAACAGCATCATTAGGAACCATGAAGAAATGTCTGAAGAGGAGCTCAGGAACAATTTCAACAAACTCATGCAGGAGGCCGAAAAAGTCATGGAAGCCAATGACGATGTGGAGGCTGGACTCATTGCAGAGCTGGAGGCGGAGCTGGACGCAAATGAAGAAACTGTGTTAACTGAACAGCAAAATGCCGACCTGGCAAAGACTGCAAAGGAGTGTGAGTCGAAACTAAAAGAGGTCAAAGGGCTCATCCAGGACACTCTATGGGCAAAGTTTGGAAATGTTGAATTATCCACCTCACTACAGACAGCAGATGGTGCATGTGAACTTGCTGCTGCCACCGCACCATCAAATAGCAACCAAGAAGCATATGAATTCATGCTTAACCACCTGCAGAAACTGGTACAGACTGCAAAGGAGACGTACAGTCGGTGGAAACGTTGGGTCCCTCTGGATGAGCAAGAGAGCTTCCAGAAACACCTAAGAACACTCGAGCTTCTCGTCCCCAAGCTGGTTTCCAGGAAGGCTGACTTCATACAGGCAAGAATAAAGAAGGACGCTGAAGGATTAGCACAAGCGGCGAAAGCTTTCAATTATCCTTCACCAGCCATCAGACTGAGGCCCACGGCCCTTCCTAAGTTTACTGGAAACAAGCGTGACTTTTATAGATGGAGGAAGGATTGGGAAGCACTGCAAAAGCAAGGTGAACCCACTGGATCAAATGAGGTGAAGAAGGTTCAATTGCTGGACAGTCTGGAGGACAAAATTACAAGAGACCTCCGCCTCACAAGTTATAACACTGCAGAAGATATCTTTCGTGTCCTAGAGAACCGGTTTGGAAATCAAACAGCTATTGCTATTGAGATAGTGGAGGAGCTTCAGAGAATCCCACCTGTCAGAGGACATCAGCCACGTAAAATAGTGGAATTAATTCAAGCTGTGGAAAAGGCGCTTAATGACTTGAGCGATCTCGGAGACACAGGCGCTATTAAAAATCCACTGAAGACAAAATCAATTGAAACCAAGCTTCCAGAAACCCTTAAGAAGGAATGGCTGGTTTATGTAGCTGACAAGAGGAATGGTGTGGCACCAGAGAAACGGTTTGACAGTCTCTTGTCATTTCTCAAAGAGCAGGAGAGCATATACGAACAGCTCGAGCAACTGAGGGACGAGGAGCCGAGTAGAAAGGAAACTCGGACTGAACCAAGACATGCCAGAACCAAGTCTACCAAGTCAGAAAATGACCACACAAGTTGTGTAGTCTGTGGTGACATAAAGCATAAAAGGAAGCTGTACTTCTGCAAGCAGTTTCGAGGGCTAAAGCTGACAGAGAAAAGAGCTGCAGTAAAGAAGTTGGGAGCGTGCAAAAAGTGTCTTGAAGTTCATGATGATGGTTCATACTGCAAACCTGCATATCTGTGTAAAAATCTAATCTGCAAGGATGAACAAAATCCTGAGCATCATTTTTATCTGTGCCCCAATTATGAGATGAGGAAAAGCAGTGTGGATCAGAGAAGGAGTAAATTTGGTCCAGAGGAAGATAAAGGCAAAAAGAAATATACAGTGCACCAAGAGGAGTTTTTCAGCAAACTTCCACCAGAGTTGGCAAAACAATGCCGAGATGTGTTCTCCAACACTGCATCAAGAGCCTTCAACACTGCAAAGCATCAGCCAAGCCTCCTAAAGGAAGGTGGACTGCAAGAGCATCCAGTGATTATGATGCTTCTGGAGGTCGTAGCAAATGCTGGACAAAAGGTTGGGACATTAATTGACTTGGCTTCAGATACCAACTACATAACTCACAAGGCTGCGAGTAGACTGAACCTTAGGAGTGAAGACATCACGCTTATCGTCCATGGAGTTGGGGGGATGAAAATCCACGTAGAGACGAGGCGCTACCTTCTAAAGATCCGAGTGAAGACTCCCAAGGGCACACTCAAGTCGCACCAGTTAGTTTGTTATGGATTGGACAGCATCGCAGATGTTCACAAACATGTGACACCACAGCAGCTGCAAAAGTTCTTTCCAGACGTCCCACTTGAGGAACTTGTGAGACCAAAAGAGATACATTTGCTCATAAGCCATAGAGAAGGTCAGCTAGCGCCTCAGAGGATTAGAACTGTTGGAGATCTCATTCTGTGGGATGGACCACTGGGAAAGACTGTTGGAGGTTGTCATCCTGAGCTGTTTGAGAAGCTTACCATGTCAGCCCACATGTCCAAAACACACTTCGCAAGATCAATGAGAGCAGCTGCTTTAAAGTATGAGGAGCTCACTGCCCCAGTCCCTGAGGAACCTTCACCAAACGGACAGGTCGCCGTCAAAGTTCAGAAGTCACGTACATCAACCGCCAATCGGGACTTCTTGGATTGGTGGAAGTGGGATAGCATTGGAGCAGCATACGAGCCAAAGTGCGGGGGTTGCCGCTGTGGAAACTGCCAGCCAGGCGGAAAAGAAATTACTCTTGCTGAAGAGAGAGAGCTCGAAGTGGTAAGGGAAGGCCTCACCTACGTAACAGGAGACCGTCACAGTAAAGACCCACATTGGCATGCTAGCTATCCTTGGTTGGAAGACCCAGCTTCTCTACCAAATAATAAAAGGACAGTGGAAGCCACATTTCTCAGGACGGAGAGGCAGCTATCCAGAGAACCTGAATGGAAAAGTGCCTACACAGCTCAGGTGCACGACATGGTGGACCGAAAGGCTGCAATCAAATTGTCTGAAGACATGATTGCAAACTGGAAGGGACCAGTGTGGTATGTGAGTCACCTTATTGCTCCAAACCCCCACTCTGTCACAATCCCAGTGAGACTAGTGTGGAACAGCAGCCAAAAGTGCAATGGTGTCAGCTTAAATGATTTGCTGATGAAAGGTCCAGACGCCCTCAACCAAATTCGCGCCGTCCTCCTCAGATTCAGAGGCGGAATCTATGCTGCTCTGGGAGACATAAAGAAGATGTATAACTCAGTCTGGTTGGAGGACCGTGAAGTACACCTACACAGATTCCTCTGGCGAGATTCCGAGGACGAGGAGCTGGGAGAGTATGCTATCACAAGAGTGAACATCGGAGACAAACCTGCGGGGTGCATTGCACAGTTGGCAATGCGTGAGACTGCTAATCTTCCTTCTTTTACCCACCTCAAGGATGAGCAGCAAGTACTCCAGAAAGACAGCTATGTTGACGACATCCTCACATCTCACAACAGCCTCGACCAGTTGAGAATCATCACAGCAAATGTGGAACGAATCCTAAAAGCTGGTGGGTTTGAGCTCAAGCCTTGGGTTCTGTCTGGCCAAAGTGGGAGGAAGGAGGACAGTGATGCTTTAAAGAAAAGCAAAACAAAAAGCATGATCCTACCAAACCAAATGCATGATGATGATAACAAGGCACTTGGTCTGGGCTACATTGTAGAAGAGGACATGCTCCACGTTATGGTGGGAATCAATTTCTCCAAGAGAAAGAAAAAGATGCGGCTTGGTCAAAGCCTTCTACAAGAGCAAATCAAAACTCAGACGCCAAATCCCCTAACAAGAAGAGAGCTTCTCAGCCAGGTAGCAGGGCTATATGACCCCATCGGCATAGTGGCTCCTGTTAAGCAAAAGGGAGCGATTCTAGTACGCAGAGCTTTCCAAGAAGCAAAAGAGGGAAGCTGTTCGGTCAGAGACACATGGAACATGGCACTCTCAGATGGACTCAGGGAGGATGCAATTAAGCTCTTTGAAGAGAACGAACAACTTGGAAAAGTCAAGTTCGTCAGGGCACTGACTCCCTCTTGCTCCTCAACTGAACCCTTGGGAATCACCTTTTCTGACAGAAGTTGGCACACCTACGGGGCAGTGATGTACGTGAGAAGGGATTCAGACCATGGCCCAATTGTCAGACTTGTGGAATCCAAGGCCAAGTTAACTCCCTTGGACCACAGAGGAGACGCTGTTAAAGCAGAGATGTGTGGAGCAGTGTTCGCCTCACGTTTAAAGAAGTATTTGAGCTACACAGTCAAATTCAAGTGGAGAAGTGGTATCATCTTGTGGAAAGCCCTAAACAATCCAAAGTGGGAGGCCATCTCTTTGACAGGAGTCATTACAGTAAGAGAAGGAGAAAATGCTCTAAAAGACATTTTTTGTGCTGCGCAATTGGGCACAACTTTCCCAAGCACCACAACAGATCGACTGGTAGCCTATAAAGACCAAGATTCTGGGCTGATGGTTTGTGGTGGCAGAGTGCAGAGCTTTGAAGGGGATAAAGTTGCTGTTCCCATCCTACCCATTGATGCCTGGGTGTCCATGCTGCTAGCTCGGGAGGCTCACAGGGAGAGTCATGACGGAGTGGCTGGGACCTTGCTTAAAATGAGGAAAAAGGCTTGGGTCATAAAAGGAAGGAGAATTGCTCAAAAAGTTGTTGATCACTGCATAATCTGCAAGAAAGCAAAAGCAAAGAAATGTCAACAAGTAATGAGTGATCTGCCGCCTGAAAGAACTGAACCTGCTGCTCCTTTTGAGTTTACAACAGTAGACCTCTTTGGACCCTACCACGTACACGATGACGTCAAGAAGAGGGTAAAACTCAAAGTCTGGGGAGTTGTCTTACTTCCAGTAGAAGAACAAGACAAAAATGCATCAGGTGACTAAGTTCAAACCCCCATTCAAAGTTTGACTTTAAAGCGTCGATCTCCCAAGTGGTTCCATTGGAAGATCGAGTGGGAGGTGTCAAGTCAAACTGAAATGCAAGAAACTTGCGAGCAGAGAAATGCTACAATTGAAATCACGAGAAGTGATTAAAGTGGGCGGAACCCCAGCCTGCCGAGTTCTGCCTGGGGGTCAAAAGGGCACAGAGCACCAGAAGCCAGGGAAGCAGAGACAAGAAACTTGCGAGCAGTGAATCCAGCAGTAAATCAAAAAGACTGTCCGAAAAGACTGCCGCGAGAGCCAGAAAAGGCAAGCAGGACTGATTTTTCTACAGACCTGATTGGCAGCCGGTTTCAAAGCTGATAAAGACCAAAACTGATAAAGACCAAAACTGATAAAAACTAATCTGCCAAAATAAAAGAAGGAGAAAATAAAAGGTGGAAAAGAAGTGTTTGGTCTGAGTGAATCCAGTTCATCATTTCAGGGTAGATAAATCAAATCCCTTTCAAGCGGGGAAACTGCAAAACATTAGAAGACTTGACAACAACAAATTGTGGCCATAGAGCTGTACAGCATGAAACAGGCCATTCAGCCCAACAAACGACATTGGACCCAGCATTGATCCCTGTGGCACAGCACTTATAATAGGTCCCCAGTCTGAAAAACAACCCTCTACCAGATTTGTCTCACATGAAATAAAGATTCCAAAGTAAAGGCTTTTGGTAGGATTTAGCGAGGGGGGGGGGATGAGGTCACTGGGTCGGTAGCTCCTTGTGAGCTGGCCAGATCATAAACCTTGGATTAGACTCAGCCTTAAATTGCTGGAGTGTTTCATCACTCCTATCAGCAAGAAATCCCAGCTCCAAGCGTTTGAATTGTTAATAATTTCTGAGCCATCTGCCAGTTCAGGTGTAATACCAGGAATTATCTTGAATGACATATGCACAGTTGCAGACATATGGAAAACAATAGGAGGCCAACTGTGGCCACTAAACATGGGTGAAACAAAGGACACTTGGTTCATATGCAATTGTTAACATGCATCTGTTTAATAATGCTGTTTGGCAAATGTTAAAATAGTAACAAATTCTACTGCAACATTCTGCAGACGTTCATATATCTCTGCATGTGTTCTTTACATTTTAGATTTTAAGATTATATTTTTCCAAAAGATTATCCATATTCTATAAAGAGATTCTTTATTTTTCAACAGCGGCTCATTCCAAAGGAACTTCACTGGCTGAAATGTTCTTCCAAGGAATTCAAAGGTATTACATCAATGCTAATTATTCATTTTGTATCATAGCTGTCAAACATTTGGCAATAGTAAATTTGGCAATATCCTAAATATTATACACTCCTGTTCAAATGCTTTCATTACAGATGATCATTGGTTGCAGTGGACTCGATAAGCCGAAGGGCACATTTCCATGCTGTATTTCTAAACTTAAAATAAACTAAAGTTAGCTCTGCACAAAAAGACACAAAGTGCCGGAGTAACTCAGCGGATCAGGCAGCATCTCTGGAGAACATGGATAGGTGACGTTTCGGGTCAAGACCCTTCTTCAGATTTAAAGATGGAGCTGAATTCTCATGCTACAATCCTACAAGAACAGCACTGGAACATGCCCTTCGGCCCACGATGCCCGTTGTGAACATATTGTAGATAATTCGGGAAGAACAACTTGCATCTCATTCTGTCTTTACTTTGCTACAACCATCCTACAACAAATGTTGAACTTACAAAGTTGTAAATTATGTTGTTCAAATGGCCTCAGTTAATTACTGTTTGATTTTCTTCACGAGGATAGATTTTAACAACTGTTTGGCAAATGGTCATTTTAGGACTGATATCAGGAAATATTTTTTCAAACAAAATTTAACAAGAAAAAAATTCATGTTTAGACAATATTTTGAGAAACTACACTGGCATTGATTTAGTTAAATTGAATATTTAGTTCCTGTAATTTGCAGGAATAGTTTTACAGCTATTGTATAACATCAACATTTAGATTACTCGTGGATCTCTCAGCTGTCTTTTATTTGATACCAATATTATGAGATTTTTATTTTTATTATTTTTATTATTGTGGGAAAATCCCTTTTGCCTGTTTTCCAATGATAGGATCTAATTGTCTAATGTAAACCAACCTATTTACTACAAAACACAACGTGCTGGAAGAATTCAAGGGCCAGGCAGCATCTGTGGAGGGAATGGGCACACGACCTATCGGGTCAGGACCCATCTTCAGACTGATGGAGTAGGGGGGAGAAGGCTGGAAACCCAGCTGGACATTCAGTCTGAGGAAGGGTGCTGACCTGAAATGATTTCTGTCCATTTCCCTCCACAGATGCTGCCTGACCTGCAGAGTTCCTCCAGCACTTTGTGTTTTTGCTCATCCAGTTATCTTTGGCCTTCTGCCGTTATTCCCCTTATTCCATTGGATGTTATTACCTTCATTCTGTATCTGCACACTGCTGATGGTTTGATTGTAATATGTAGGAAAGAACTGCAGATGCTTGTTTAAATCGAAGTGAGACACAAACTCCTGGAGTAACTCTGCGGGACAGGCAGCATCTCTGGAGAGAAGGAATGTTGTCTGACCCTTTGAGTTACTCCAGCACTCCGTGTCTAACCTCCATTTAAATCAGCATCTGCAGTTCCTTCCAACACTTATGGTTACCTTTCCCCATTCATCCGGACACCTCCCCATCCGCCTGTAAGATGTTAAACCAGAGCTGAACTACACTCATATTTATTTATTTTATTACGTTTAGTTCTCCCCCTCCCCTCTCCTCCTTTCAGTTTGAAGAAGGGTCTCGACCATTCCTTCTCTCCAGAGATGCTGCCTGGCCCGCTGAGTTACTCCAGCAGCTTGTGTCCATGTTTGATTGTAATCATGTATTGTCTTTCCACTGACTGGATAGCACGCAATAAAAAAAGCTTTTCACTGTACCTCGATATACGTGACAATAAACGAAACTGTGGCATTTGTGTTGCACTGTGGAGAGATAGGGGCATCTTGGCTGGCCATGGATGGAAAGTCTAACAAAAGGGTCCCGAACCGAACCTTTTTCTCCAATTATGCTGCCTGATCCGCTGAGTTACTCCAGCACTTCGTGTCTTACTTTGGTGTAAACCAGCACCTGTAGTTCTTTGGTTCTTTGTTTCCACATCGAAAGGCATCGCCGGCCAGAGTAAACTCCAATCCGATTAGCATTGAGCTCTGTGGCGGGTTTGGATACTCGCCCGACCCTTGCAGTGAGCCGTGAGGAGGGAGAGCGAGTGACTGTGCCCCGCTACAGCACTCGGCTCCCGGCGGAGATGCCACCGAGCGAGCACTGTCCGTGCGAGCCGTAGCAGCGGGATATACCCGGTCCGGAGAAGGGATACAAACAGCGCACAGCTACCACAGCCGCAGGATGATTCCCTTCCCAAGCCATGGCTTTGTGTAACACTTCAAGAGTGGCCGCAAAGTCCAGCCCGACCCTGCTGCGTCTGTTGCTCTTCATAGCCGTCCAAAGTAAGTTACCCACCGCGATATAATTGGTCTAGAGTGTTTTATTGTCATATGTAGCGATGACGGAAATTGTTACTTGAAGATAGATACAAAATGCTGGAGATAGACAGCAAAATGGTACTTGAAGCAGCTTAATGGGCTTGTAAACACATAACCACTGTCCTTCCAATATTCTGCATTACCCTTCCATAATGTGACGATGTCATTCTTGGGCGCGTTTTTCATCATTTGTTTTGAAACATCATTTAACACAAATCAATTAAAATGTCATATGAATGGCAGCGGATCAATAATGATTAACTGCGCCTCTTAGCGAGTTCCTTTCAGGTGCGCAGCTGAGATTGTGTCCTTACATTGAATTTGAGTGTAGACACAAAGCGCTGGAGTAACTCAGCGGGTCGGGCAGCATCTGTGGAGCAAAAGAGGTGACATTGCGGGTCGATACCCTTCAAACTGAAAACAATCAGGCGTGGAGGGAGGAGGAAGGAATAAACGGTAACAAAATAAATAAGGGGTTCGGCCCGAAACGTTGCCTTTTTCCTTCGCTCCATAGATGCTGCTGCACCCGCTGAGTTTCTCCAGCTTTTTTGTGTACATAAAATAAATAAATATGAGTTTAGTTCAGTCAGATCTGGTTTAAAATCTTACAGGATGATGAGGAGGTTTCCGGGTGAATGAGGAGAGGTAACCATTGTGAAGGAAGGAACTACAGATGCTGGTTTAAACAGAAGATAGACACAAAGTGCTGGACTAACTCAGCGGGACAGACAACATCTCTGGAGAAAATGAATGGGTGACGGACTGGATTCGGTGGTAATTCTGTGACGATTGTCAACTCCGACAGTTTCCACCAAAACCATTGTGTGGGTTTAATCGACGCAGGTCATTAGCTCGACCGTGAGGGGTTTGTGTTCACCAAATGTATCCGTTTGTCGCTTTGGGGGCGGTGAACGAGGAGGCAGCTGTGATTAGACTGGGAACCGGCGGAGTATTTGTCTAATCTGGGTCATCCGCTGCCGCCTTCATTAAATCAGCATCTCGAAACAGAAATCCAGTATTAGCTTCGTCCTTGTCCTCTCTACTGTGAGAACGCGCGTTGTACAACAATAATGACACTTACTTCATTTATATCACAATGTGATTGTCGCTTGGCTCAACGCCGCTTTTCAGCACCTTAAGATTTCAGGCCATGTTTCAAAAGATAAATTCGGACATATTTGTTGACGAAGATTGCGAGATTCGTTACAGGGATAAATAAAATATATAGCTCAGGAACAGGCCATTCGACCCACAATGTCCGTGGTGTCAGGTTAAACTAATCTCTAAACGAATAAAACGCACCCTCGATTGTAAAGAGTTCAAGAAGGAACTGCAGATGTTGGAAAATCGAAGGTACACAAAAAAAGCTTTTTTTGTGTACCCTCGATTGTGAAGATATTCGCTTGCATCGAGCGACCAGCGAACAAAATCACCCCGGGCCTTATTTTCCAATCTTCCACTGATCATAAATTAGACGAAAAATTAACGCACTAGATTTATGCAGGTCTTTTGGAACCGAGCAATGGGTGGGAAGTGTTCTTGGAAATTGCTGAAAGTTTGATTAAACTTTGCACTGCATCTTTAAATCAGTTAAACGAATTACGTCTAAACCAGTCGTTGCAGTGTGCTGTTTAAAGGCCTTTGCAATACCAGGCATACGATTATATATTTTTTCGTACCCTATCGATTCCAACTTTTACTTTGGTGGATGTCGAAAACAGGAATACAACTCGTCAATCTTGGACAACCCCGAGAGTTCTGTGAAGTAAAGTATTTAGGATGCTGCCTGATCCGCTGCGTTGCTCCAGCACTTTGAGGGTCTTTTATTTTGCAAAGCAGCGCCTGCAGTTCTTTGTGTCTCCGACTATTTGGGGAAATGTTGCTGCCAGTGTTATTTTATAAGGAGGCGGGGAGCCAATGTGTGTGTGTGCCGCGTAGTCTCGCAAGCAGCAATGTGTAACTGACCAGAATCCCCTTTCCAATAATAACGACTTCTAAAATGTAAACGTAGAGCAGAATATTTTGAGATAGAGCGATGGAAGGAAGCAGATTTTTCACATTGTCTTTCAAACAACGCGGTGGGATCCTTTGCAACACACATATAGTGCTGGACGAATGTCAGCGGGTCAGGCAGCATCTGAGGAGGAAATACCGTTCATTCGTTTTCATCTCAATTGCAAAGTTGTGGTCTTTTTTGCGCTCCCCACACGTCCTTACAGGAAATGGCTTTGAACTGTACCGCGGTCTTTCCCTTTTCCCGATCTATAAACTCGCCTTACTTTTGCGGCAAAAGTTAATGGGGTGTTTTAAAGGAATGGCTTGAACCCCCAGACTCCACTTCCAAATTCTTCATTACTAGAAGATCTTAAGCTACATGGAAACATAGAAAACTAGGTGCAGGAATCGGCCATTCGGCCCTTCAACCAGCACCGCCATTCAATGTGATCATGGCTGATCATCTACCCCGTTCTTGCTTTCCCCCCCGTATCCCTTGATTCTTTTACCCCTAAGGGCTAAATCTAAATCTGCATGAGTTCATCCGTGTTTATTTTAAGATTATGTCAAAATTTATTATTATATATACATTTTAAAATCAGAGTTGTTTTAATATGTTAAATTGCTGTCAACTATAATTTAATACGTAGATAGACACAAAAGGCTGGAGTAACTCAGTGGGCCAGACAGGTAGTGTCTCTGGAGAAAAGGAATAGATTATGTTTTAGTCGAGATCCTTCTTCAAGCCCAAAACGCCTCGACCCGAAACATCACCTATTCATTTTCTCCCGAGATGCTGCCTGACCTGCTGAGTTACTCCAGCTGTTTGGGTCTATCTTCGGTTTAAAGCAGCATCTGCAGTTGCTTCCTGCTAATTTAAAACATACTAAGCTTCGAACCAAGGAACTGCAGATGCTGGTTTACACAAAAGGATGCAAAGTGCTGGAGTAACTCAGCGGGTCAGGCAGCATCTTTGGAGAACATGGACAGGTGACGTTTCGGGTCGGGGCCCCTTCAGGTTTTTACAGCAGAGCAAGGGGCCATTCAATCTTGAGTGCGGGTGCCAGCTCTGTGGGGAGGTGCAGTAGTTAAATAAAGGAAGCAAAACAACTTGCATTTATTTATAAGCACATTTCATGATCTCAAGCTGCCCCAGGCCATAGCATCTGCTGCATAACCCAGCAACGTCAGGGGCAAAGGAAAGGCAGCACCTAGTTCCCTGAAGAAGGGATCAGACCCAGAATGTCCCCTGCCCATTCCATCCACAGATGCTTCCCGACCCACTGAGTTCCTCCAACACTTGTGTGTTTTGCTCAATATTCCAGCATCGGTATTTCCTTCTGTCTCCATGCATCCTGTTTCTATCACTCATTCACAGAGATTGGTGGTCACTGGCAAGACTAAGCCTTGAGAGAGTGAACTTTAACTTGATGGGGACATTGTTTGTTGTCTGTGGTGTAGGAAGTACTTCCATTTCAGGTGGACACAAAATGCTGGAGTAACTCAGCGGGGCAGGCAGCATCTCTGGATAGAATGAATGGGTGACGCTTCGGGTCGAGACCCTTCTTCAGACTGAGTCAGGGGAAAGGGAAACTAGAGATTTGGAAGGGTAAACAACCGATCAAAGGGGATAAAGGTCAAGAAAAATATAGAATAGATCATTGTTAGTTATTCGAAGGTGACAAAGAGGCATACAATGCACAATTTTTAATCAGGAGGACTGGTGGGAGAACTGGGATGTGGGAGGGATGGAGAGAGAGGGAAAGCAAGGATTACTTGAAGTTAGAGGTCAATGTTCAAACCGCTGGGTTGCAAGCTGCCCAAGCGAAATATGAGGTGCTGTTCCTCCAATTTGTGTTGGGCCTCACTCTGCCAGGGGAGGAGGCCCAGGACAGAAAGGTTGGTGTGGGAATGGGTGAGGGAGTTAGTGGTGCTGTGGACCCAGTTAAAGTGATCCGTTTGGTGCTTTGGGAATGGAGATATGTTTCCAAGCTGGCAATGTGTGATGAGATGGGGAAGTTGGAGATGTTGGCAGACCCTGGTGGTCTTTTAAGACATAAAGGGCACAGGGTTTAGGAGGTGATGTCAAAGAAGACTTTAGTTTATCAGTTTATTATTATTGTTATTGTTGAGTGCTATCTGTCTGAAGAAGGGTCTCGACCCGAAACGTCACCTATTCCTTCGCTCCATAGATGCTGCCTCACCCACTGAGTTTCTCCAGCATTTTTTGTCTACCTTCAATTTTTCCAGCATCTGCAGTTCTTTCTTAAACGTTGCATGCTATCCAGTCAGTGAGAAGACTATAGGTGATTACAATCAAGCTGTTCACAGTGTACACATACAGGACAAAGGGAATAATGTTTAGTGCATCGAGTCATACAGCATGGAAACAGGCTCAACTTACCCACACCGACCAACATGTTCCATCTATACTCGTCCCACCTGCCTGTGTTTGGCCCATATCCCTCTAAACCTATCCTATCCATGTAACTGTCTAAATGTTTGTTAAATAGCACTTACCTCAACTACCTCCTCCGGTAAAGTCCAGTAAAGTGTGATTAAAGATAGTCCGAGGTTCTCCAATGAGGTTTATGGGAGGTCAGGACCTCTCTCTCATTGGTTTTAAAATGTTCAGTTGCTCACTTGGTGGCTTCACTGATGGTTGATGAAGTGAATGTTTACGGTGGGGACACTGGGCACGTTTACAATGGATGATGATGATGATGATGTTCTTGTCTGGCACTCTTCCTGTAAATTGAAGATAATTCCATCATTTTAAACATGTGGCAATGTTATGAGAATTATATAGAAATGGATAGAGAAGTGGTTGGCAGACAGGAAACAAAGAGTAGGGATTAACGGGTCCCTTTCAGAATGGCAGGCAGTGACTAGTGGGGTACCGCAAGGCTCGGTGCTGGGACCACAGCTATTTACAATATACATCAATGATTTGGATGAAGGGTTTCAAAGTAACATTAGCAAATTTGCAGATGACACAAAGCTGGGTGGCAGTGTGAACTGTGAGGAGGATGCTATGAGAATGCAGGGTGACTTGGACGTGTTGGGTGAGTTTGCACAAGACCTATCAGCTGCTATGATTAATGTGTCAAACTGGTTGCAGTTTTCTGATCTACATCTTAATGTGTCAAAGACTGTCTGTATGTTTTTCTCCAAAAAGGCAAGTACTGATGGAGATCCTGATGTGTTTGTACATGGAACAAAACTTAAAATTGTACATGAGTTTAAATATTTAGGAATCGTGATCGATTCACAGCTCTGCATCAAACAACAGGTGAAAAGAACAGTAAATTTAATAACATTTTATTTGTCCAACTTTAGATATATTAGAAATAATTTAACTATTGATTCAGCCAAACTATACTTTAATGCAATGATTGTGCCATACATGACCTACTGTATAACAACTTGGTCACTGGCATGTAAGTCCACACTAAAGCCTGTTGAAATTGCTTATAAACAAGCCCTAAAAACTCTTGACAAAAAGCCCAGAATGTACCATCACTGTAGCATCCTGAAGAAATTTGATCTGCTGAGCTGGGAAAACGTAATAAAATATTCTGACTCGATTTTGGTTTACAAAATCTTCCGTGGACTAGCCCCACCTCCGTTAAAGGACTTCATAAAGAAAAACACAAATAGGTCGACAAGAGCAGCCTCCAGGGGTGATTGTATAGTCCCGTTTAGGAAAAGTGTCTTTGGGCAGTCAGTATTTTCATATCGAGCGTTGCAGACCTGGAACGCGATACCATGCGTCATACGGGATCTGCCAACCCTTACCTCATTTACCAAACATCTAAAAATATGGTTACTGCAAAATCAAAATTGCAATCATAATCTACCTTAAAATTATCCTATGGTACTCTGTAATTGCTATTTTTTTACTTTATTGTTTGTTTTGTTTTTGTTTTTGTCTTTTGTTTTTACCTTGTTTGGGATGTGTTTACCTTGTGTTGGGACAAAAGATGGAAATTAGCTACTGGCTACAATCTTGCATATTACATGCAAATGTTTATTAATATGCACTGCCCCTAATAAAAAAAAAGAATTAAAAAAAAAAAAAAAGTGGGCAGATGCAGTTTAATGTGGATAAATCTGGTGTGAGGAGGGGCTTAGCGGTATTTCTTGATATTGGAGAGGAGTGTTTTGCATAGGCAAAGGCCCCCTCCCCCTACCACCCATATCCCTCTTGCCAGTTTTACACCTCACTCCTCCTCTTCTCTCCTTATCTGATAGCTTTTGTTCTCCTTTTCACCTCTAGCGGTCTCTGGCACTGTGTGACAGCAACTCTACCGCTGTGCCACCCATATTTAGTTTAGTTTCGAGATACAGCGTGGAAACAGGCCCTTCAGCCGACCAGCTATCACCTATACACTAATTCTATCCCACACATTAGGGGCAATTTACAGAAACAATTAACCTGCAAACCCGCATGTCTTTGGAGTGTGGGTGGAAACCGAAGCACCCAGAGAAAAGCCACGCGGTCACAGGGAGAACTTGCAAACTCTGTACAGACAGCACCCGCAGTCAGGATTGAACCGGGTCTCCAGCGCTGTATGGCAGCAACTCCACCTCTGCACCACTGTGCCGGCCCTTTTCACAATCACTAATCTGCCAATAACGTCCTCTCACCTGCTTGCCTGGCTTTGTCCCATCCCCATAACCTTTTTTCAGCTTCTTCCCTCCTACTCCGTAAGACTAAAGAATGCTCCCGACCCGAACCATTGTCTGCCCATTCTCTCCACAGATGCTACCTGATCCACTGAAATCCTCCAGCACTTAACTTTTCTTTCCCAAGTATAGCTCAATTGCTCTAAATAATATTAGTGTAAAGAAAACAAATATATATTGAATGTAATGAAAGATTTCTCGTTGAATAGCAGACTTTCTGATTTGTTACAAAAGCATTCTATATGTTGTTTAAAAACTGGTTCACATTCTTCATCTGCCTACTATAAAAAATATAGCTTGTTTTCTATTGTCAGACATGCGATTGTTGATCCGAAACATCGGCCATTCCTTCTGTCCAGAGATGCTGCCTGTCCCACTGAGTTACGCCAGCATTTAGTATCTATGTGATTGTGAAATATGGGTGACACGGTGACACAGCGGTAGAGTTGCTGCCTAACAGCGCCACCTGTTAACAGATTCGATAGCAGGCTCCATCCTGACCTCGGGTCCAACCTGTACGGAGTTTTCACTTTCTCCTTGTGACCGCCTTGCTTTCCTCCGGGTGCTCTGGTTTCCTCCCACATCCCAAGCACATGCAGGGTTTGTAGGTTCATTGGCTTCTATAAATTGCTCCTAGTGTGTAGGATGGAACTAGTGTACGGGTGATTGCTGGTCAGCATGGACTTGATGGGCCGAAGGGCCTGTTTACATGCTGTATCTCAAATCTAAACTAAACTAAATGGGGTATGTCTGGAAATAATTAGTAAATCAGATACATTTGTACCAATAATTATTCAAAAGAGCACTAACTGTATTGTTTTTCAAAACTCCAATGTTTGCTGAAGCAAATAAATGACCAAAGTTATTTACACCAAATCAGAATTGAATGATATATTGAAAATTGTTCATTGGGTGCACCCCAATGTAAAAGTGATATGGTTTCACATGGTTTTGACATGGGTCCACATAGTATAGACATGAACTTGTTTACATGTTCTTCTAAATCCACATCATATCATGTTTTTAAGAAACTTTCCATGAGTATAAAAATACTAAATAATAATGTAATAAATTCAACTAGTCATTTTTTTTAAATAGCTATTTCTTACTGAGTGATACCAATACCATTTATGGGTTAAGGTTGCCCAAATGTTATGTTTACATTGCATTAGCTTTGACATGGATGGTACATATTTCTTAAACATTATTAAATATCTTCCAATTTTTTAAATGCTAGCCAGATCCTCTACTTCGGTCATTTTGCTGAAGTCATTAACAATGTTGGCAGAGACTTAAGTTTACTTCAGAAATAACTTGAACGACTGTCATAAAGGCTGGATTTTCTAAACAATGTTAACCTAACTTCCAGTATTTTTTGGCAACACTGACTTGAAATGTAGAATTTCTTAATGTGTTTAACGTGTTTCGGTTAAGGGCCTGTCCCACTTTCGTGACCTAATTCGCGACTTTTTTTACTCGTGGGCATTTTTCATCAGGCTAGAAAAACGCCCTGACCTACTTGATGCCACGGGTACCTACAACTAGAATCATGGCCTGCTACGACCTACCTACGACCTCCTACGATCTCCTACGACCTCATGATGACCATGCTGCGAGTATGAATCAAGAGAAAACTCGGCAGAGGTCCTGAATTAGGTCGTGAAAGTGGGACAGGCCCTTTAATATTCTTCAGGCTAGCTGTTTTAGCTTGTAAATTAAAATGGGATTAAAATAATTAAAATAAAAGATCACATGCTCAATGTGGCCTCAATCTCTTGATATAAACATTTTGCATACCAGTTAAATATATAATAGATACTTCAGAAGGAGAGGATGTGTGACTTTCTATATTGGTGTCATCAATTATTTCTTTTAAATGCTACGCTTGTTCTCATCCAATCAATATGTGGAATACTTTGACCTAATAAACTGACATAACCTTTTAGTCATAAGTGGATCATATGAATAATATTTAATGGTTAACAAAAACTCGACCATTATTAGACTTTACTATAGACTTTAGAGATACAACGTGGAAACAGGGCCTTCGGCCCACTGAATCCGTGCTGACCAGCGATCACCTTGTACACACGCACGATCCTGCATGCTAGGGACAATTTACATTTTACAGAAGCCAATTAACCTACAAACCTACATGGCCTTGGAGTGTGGGAGGAAACTGCAGCACCCAGAGAAACCCAAGCAGTCACGGGGAGAACGTGCAAACTCTGTACTGACAGCACCCGTGGGCAGGATCTAACATGGGTCTTTGGGCTGTGAGTTGGCGACTCTATTGCTGCACCACTGTGCTGCCATAATTAAATAAAAAACAAGCAGGACTGCTAGAAATGCTCAGCAGATCAAGCAGCATCTACGGAGAGAGGAACAAAGCTGGCAGACTGCCTGCTGAGCACACCAGAGGTTTAAAATGATTTCCAGGTGTCAGCTGAGTTTATTTTAAGCAGCGAATATAGATCCAAAATGCTAGAGTAACTCAGTGGGGCATGCAGCATCTCTGGATAGAAGAAATGGGTGATGTTTTGGGTTGAGACCCTTCTTCAGTCCCGAGACGTCACCATTCCATCTCTCCAGAGATACTGCCTGTCACGCTGTGTTACTCCAGCATTTTGTGTCTATATTCGGTGTAAACCAGCAACTGCAGTCCCTTCATACATCTTTTAAGCAGCATTTGGTTCCACATTAATCACCCAAGACGTTGTTTTAAAAATAATTCAGATTGCCGTATTGGTTCAAGCTTTTATTTCCTACAGTTTGCACCATTATAAGGTTGTCTGGTGGCTAATATATCACATTATCTGAGAGCACATTGTAACCTTCTTGGCAGAAAGTACATAATAAATCAGCCACCCCTTTGTCCTTTATCTCAGCCATTTTTCTACCAGCCTGTTTTATTAAAAATCCCTAATTCCTCAGTTCCTTTTTTATCTTCTCGTCACCTCACGCACCTGTGACTCCATTTTACTTTTGCACAAAACCTATTCCCATGTTGGTCATTTTCTTTAAGATTTATAGTTTTTATAACAAGAGCTGAAGAAAATAGAATTAAATTAACATGGGGGGAGGGGGGGGGATAAAATAGATTATAAACAGGCTGAAACCCAGAGAAATAACAGAGGAGCAAAAACAGAAATTTCTTAAACAAAACGGAGAGCAGCACCAAATACAACAATTAGAAGGTACAGTATCAACTGGAAAATATTGTTGTAATATTGCTGTAATGCATGAAGAAAGAGAGTACTCAATCCTCCAAAGAAACAAAAAGCCGGAATAACTCAGCGTGTCAGACAGCATCTGTAGAGAAAAGGAATGGGTAACGTTTCGAGTGGAGACCAACTGAAGAAGGGTCTTGACCCGAAACGTCATCTATTCCTTTTCTCCAGAGATGCTGTCTGACCTGCTGAGTTACTCCAGTTTTTTGAGTCTATCTTCAGTTTAATCCAGCATCTGCAGTTCCTTCCTGCACAGTACTAAATCCTATGTACTACCACTCCCTATTGTCTGAGTTTGTGCTGTTTACCCATTGTGAGACGTGGGCTCAGCATAGCCCAGGGGTCGGCAACCTTGTTCTGCATAGGGGCCGGGCCGCATGTCTGTGAGCGGATGGCGGGCCACATCTTTCACGTGTACACATGGATCCCGCCCCGAATGGCAGACATCAAATCACGTGTTCACGTGAAGGTAGACAAAAATGCTGGAGAAACTCAGCGGGTGATGCAGCCTCATGCAATCCTTGCTTCTCACCCTGCTGAGTTTCTCCAGCATTTTTGTCTACCTTCAATTTTTCCAGCATCTGCAGTTCTTTCTTAAATGTGTTCACAGAAGGTGCGCGGCTGTGCCGGCGGCTTTGCGCAGGATATGGTACAGCCACAGCTCGGTGCTCGGCAGCTGCTCGGGGTGCTGCTGTTCGGGGCGCTCAGCGGGTCGGATGATTACAGGGAAAAAAATCCGCCTGGATTTCAGGTTACAGGCCGCATTCGGCCCAGAGGCCGTAGGTTGCTGACCCCTGGCATAGCCCCTCTCTCAAACACACTAAATGTTTATTTCCAGTTAAATCGTTGAACATTTTATAATTCAGGTTGTTAGCAGTGCAATTGTAGCAGGCATTTGAGCACAAGATTTATACTGGCCCTCCAGTGCCATAGAACATAGAAGAGCACAGCATAGGAACAGGCCCTTCGGCCCGCAACATCTGTACCAAAGATGATAGTCGTTCTACTTCCACTGTTCACATCCTTGTTTCCCTGTCGTTCGCACGTCTTCCCCAGCCAACAATGGGCCATTATGGACTCTACCCTTCCTGAGGTCATCTGTTGACACCCTGTTTTGTCCGGCATTCTCAATCTTTCAGTCTGAAGAATGGTCCCTACCCGAACCGTCGCCTATTACTTTTCTCCAGAGATGTTGCCTGACCCACTGAATTACTCCAGCATTTTGTATCTATCTTCAGTATAAAACAGCATCTGCAGTTCCTTCACCTCCACATGATGTCAAGATAAACTAATCTCCTCAGCCTGCACATGATTAATATCTCTTCGAAGGTAGACAAAAGTGCTGGTGAAACTCAGCGGGTGCGGCAGCATCTATTGTTTTGGGCCGAAACCCTTCTTCAGTTTCTCCAGCACTTTTGTCTACCTTTGATTTTCCAGCATCTGCAGTTCCTTCTTGAATATCCCTCCATTCCCTGCATATGCTTCTCAAAGATACACTTCTGCAGGGCTCGAAATTAGCGGTTGCCCGGGTGCCAATGGCAACTTACAGTCCCGCCAGGCAACCTAAAAGCTATGCCATTTTGCCCGGCTTGGCAAGCAACCGGGACACCTAGCGTTTAAATCTGAGCGGCCCCCCTCTCTATCTCTCTCTCTCTCTCTGTCAATCTCCGTCTCCGCCCACCATCCGTGTCCGGGTCTCGGCTCTCGGGTCTCAGCTCAGCACGGCCGGCCGCCTTACACATGCACACTGCCACGGCCAGCACATCATCAGCCATGGTAGTGCGCATGTGCGGCCCTGCGCATGAGCACTGCCACGGCAACTGGTCGGCGTCGGCCACTTTCTCCCTCCCTTTGCATTGTGGGAGTTCTGGCCGCCATTGCTGTCCGCTCGCTGTTCACCGCGACCGCTGAAAAACATCGCAGAATCACTACCTGGAGCTGCAGTAACCCCCTGGAGTAACTCCTGCTTCTTGGTTTCCTGGTCCTCCAAAATTATTCGAAATTGAATTTAATCTGGTGGACCCACCACCACCTAACTCCAAACTCTGAAAAATAACAGCCTATTGCATTTTATCTGTTTATTTATTGTGTGTATATATGGTCTATAGTATATAGACACACTGAACTTTTATCTCCTGTTCTGTATTATGTTTACATATTCTGTTGTGCTGCAGCAAGTAAGAATTTCATTGTCCTATCTGGGACACATGACAATAAAACTCTTGACTTGGACTTAAGCAAAAAAGGGTTTTTGGGGAAAAATAAAAGCTACCTTAAATGTAGTTGCGTCTGGTTGGTACCTCCGGTAGGGTGAAGACTATTCCATGCTTTAATAGTAAGATTAAACGAGAACTTACCAGTTCGAAGTTTGATCGTTATTTTATGAGGAGTACGTTGAGGGAATACGTGAAGAACCCCGCCAGGACGCATGCGTGTCATTCTTCAAAGCAGCGGTGTGAAATCACAGATAACTGTAATGACTTAAACATAGTAAGATTAGAGAAGAAATACCAGTTGAGTATATGATCATGGGTGGGAGCGGAGGGCACGTATTCCCTCAACGTACTCCTCATAAAATAACGATCAAACTTCGAACTGGTAAGTTCTCGTTTAATCTTACTATTTTACTTCGGAGTCACGTGAGTGACTACGCGAAGATTTCAAAGCTCTGTGATTTCATGCCGTGGAAACGAGTCCATGCATCACATCTGCCTTAATGACTGTAGGAGGAATTGTGTCAACATATTTTAGACATGAATCCGACATTGAAATCCATGAATTGATTAACACAAATTATAGCCCCTATTTATGGGATAATTAAATTACAGAACTTAAATTGTTTCTGCAAATGTTCCAGGTTTAAAGACTGGTTTATGATAAAATAGTTGGAATGTTTTTCCCCTGACCATCCTGCTGCCTTGAGGATTTGGTCCATTGGTACATCCAACTGCATAGCTGCTGATGTAGCTGCAGCCCTGGTAGAATGAGATTTTAAAATATTAGTATCCATCCCAGCCTGTATTAGAACCTGTTTCAGCCATCTTGAGATGGTCTGGATCGTCACTCTTTTGTGTGGTTGCTTATGGCTGACTAAAAGTGCCTTCTCATTGCCTCTGATGATTTTCGTGTTCTCCATGTATAACGACAAATGTCTTACTATACAGAGACGATCATCTGTTGGGTAAGACCTAAATTCTATATTGAGGCCTGCTGATCCCTGTCTGTTCTGCTTTACTAATTCATAAATATGAAACGTGATATTTTCAGATGAAGAAGTCATGTTGTCCAGTCTTAATTTATGTAATGACTGTACCCTTTGTGCCGTGACCAATGCCATTAGCATGACTGTTTTTAATGTCAGTCTATGTAGGGACAGAGCTGTTGCTGGAGACCAATTCCTGAGCATCTTCAGGACAATACTCACATCCCATATTTGGGAGTACCTGGTTCTTGGGGGATTGGTATTAAAAATTCCCCTCATAAGTTTTGTTACCAGTGGGTGAGTCCCAGCAGAGTGACGTTCTGTTCCTTGCCATAGATAAGTTGATAGGGCACTTCTGGCGCAGTTGATGGCACTATAACTGAGCCCCTCATCATAATGGAGGCCTGCCAGGTATTCCAGAACATACGGGATGTTCATATCTCTGTAGGTGATGCTGTTTTTGTGACAATACATCTCCCACTTCCTGATATAGACCAGATACTGTTTTTTGGTGGACTGTCTGTGGCCCGCTGAAATCATGTTCACTGTTCGGTCCGTCAGTCCCAGCTGTAGTAGTGGTATTTTTAAACTCTACAAATTAATAAATTCAAATAGTTATGGCATGGGCGGCTATCCCTTGTTACGGGATGAACCAATAAGTCTGGTCTATTCGGGATGGTGATACATGGTTCTAATACCATGTTCAGTATCACTGGGAACCATGGTTGAGTAGACCAATCGGGTACTACCAAAATACCAGACGCAGAGTCTTCCTGTATTTTCCTTAATACCCGACTGATGAGGCAGAAAGGAGGGAATGCATAAATAAACAATTTCTCCCTCCCCCCAATGCAGCGAAAATGCATCTGTCGCCGCTGCCCCAGGGTCTGGTTCCCACGAAACATAGTTTGATAACTGGTGATTAAGCCTGGATGCGAATAGATCGATATCTGGTGTTCCATATCGTGCTGTAATATCAGCAAATACTTTTTATTCAACATCCATTCGGTGTTTTCATTAAATTTGCGTGACCTGGTGTCTGCCACTAAATTTAGTTTACCTGGTAGGTAAGTAGCTGATATCCAAATATCTCTCTAGATACACCACTGCTAAATTGTATTAGCCAGATTGTCACATGATGTTGATTTGTTTCCACCCATGTGGTTGATATATGCTACCACGGTGGTATTGTCAATCTGTAGTCTAACATGCTGGTGATATGACCCAGTACAATATGACTTTAGGCCATAGAATGCACCCAACATTTCCAGGTAGTTTATGCCCAGTGTTAGTAATAATGATGCCTCCTGAGCAGTCCATCTACCTCCACGGCTGGAGATGGAATTGGTGGCACCCCAACCAAGTGCACTGGCATCAGTTTGTAGCACCATAGAAGGGTTGCTGATAATGATTGGATTGAAACAAAGCCAAATGTTATCTATCCACCATTTTAGTTCCATTATAGCTTTGATTGGTAGCTTCATTGGTCTGTCAAAATGACCAGCATTGATTTTGAGTGCTTGTATTTTTGCTCTCTGTAAATTTTGGTAATGTAAAGGTCCAAATTGTGTGGCTGGAAAAGCAGCCACCATTTTGCCAATTACTTTTGCTACCAATCTGATGGACGGTTACTGATGTCAATGACGTTATTGCAAGCCTCTATTAAGTCTATAGCCTTTCTCTTTGGCAAAGTCACCGACATGTGAACTGAGTCAATGGTGAACCCCAAATAGTCCATAGTAGTGGAAGGCGTTAATTTAGATTTAACTGGATGGATAATAAACCCCCGTTTTTCAAATAACTGTTTTGTGACTATTACAGTTTGTTTGGCCAATTCCAAAGTTTTGCCCACAATAAGTATGTCATCTAGATATGCCATGACCATGTGTTTTCATTTCCGTAGAAACGCTAGGGCTGGTTTCAAAATTTTAGTGAACAGCCTGGGGGCTGATGTTAACCCATTTGGCAGCGCTCTATACTGTCAGTGCTGTCCCATCCAGTTGAATTTTAAGTAACATCTGTGGTCACCTCGTATAGGCACTGAATAGTAAGCATTTTTTAATCAATGCTAGCCATGAAGTAACCTTTGGAAATCAATTGTTTAGCAGTAACAAAGGTTTCCATTTTAAAATGAATATATTGTACAAATGTATTCAATTTGGTCAGATCTATGATGATGCGACAACCACCATCTTTTTTGTTTTTGGTAAAGATATTGGACACGAATTCTAGCGGTTCGTGTTAGGATTTTTCAATTACCCCTTTTGCGTAAGGCCGCTCCAGTTCAGCATGCGCTTCTGATTTTTCTTTACCGGAAAGTACGAACATTCGGTTCGGTATATGTTGAACTGGAGGGCTGTACTTGTGTATAATTCTATTGTATATCCCTGGATACTGCTTAAAATATAAGTATCGGTAGTTAACATACTCCATGCATCCAGAAAGGAGAGTAATCTCCCCCCAACCTCCATGCTCCCTGCAATTTGTAGGGAACCAGACCCACCTACCTCCATAGTTACCAGTGGCAGGTTTACTTCTTTTTGTAAATCCTTCGTTGATGTTGAGGCGTCGGTGTCTGGGTTTGTGGTTTGGTTGATGTTGGAGGTTTGTGTATCTTCCAAGAAGGCCGGTCTGGGCCATGGCCTAAGAAAGACTCATGTTTGGTGTACTGGACCTTCGAGCTTTCACCAGTCAGTCTTGTTCTACTGGTGGGTGCGTAAGGGTGCTGTCTATGGCCGTGTGTTGCAAAGCAGTGCCAGTGCTTCCTGTTGGTCCTGCGACATGTCCTTCTCATCCACTGTGCGGGTGAAAGCTGTTATCCCCGCTGTTTAGGAGTTTCCATATACAATTATTTATTACAGGAACATTCAGGGATATACAGTTACCCGGTGTCAGGTGTCCTCCAGGTTTTGGCCAGTCTGGTCTGGCTGTATGAAGTTGGACACCATGTCCAGTAGATTTTCACGCTCCTGCACCCCCTGCACACTTGATTTCTGTTCTGCAAACCCCTCTTCAGGATCAGCCCAGAACCGACCCCCAGTACTCCCCTCTGACGAGGGAGAAGCACTGTGCAGCCCTACAAGAGGTGCTGCTGTGGGTTTTACATAGAGCCCACAGTGACTCGACTCCATCTCCCGGAGCCTGTCACGTTGGAGCAAATGCTCCACACACCGCTCCATCCGGCTCCAGCGCTCACGGTCGCTGGCCGCCCGCGGCTGCTCAATGTCGGACTCATCTGAGTCCACGACTTTGATGGTTTTTTGTTTTGCCTTACCGCCCGGCCGCGGAGTGGATCTGGCCGGTGCGGAGGCGACATCGGGCACAGCTGATCCCATTATAGGTGATTCAAGTGCCGCTGGCCGCTGCTGGCCCACCAGCTTTGTCGCAGCCCTCGTTGGTTTCTTCGACTTTTCCATGCTCCCTACCTGTAATCAGCATGGGAAAACACAAAAAGACCGCAGAGTACTCTTACCTGCAGGTCCTGGTTTAAATTGTCGCTACGGGGGAACGTCGTTCTACCCCGCCTCCTGCCGTTTTCGACTTGCCAAAGTCGACGGCCCCATTCTGAATAGTCTCCCGCCCGGCCGTGGTGTTCTGGCCGGCGCGGGACCAAAAGTCGGCACAGCTGATCCCACTTACGGGGCTTGTGCCTTCAGCTGCTGCTGGCTCCCGCAACTTCGCGGTCCTCCCCAGCCAGCTTTACTCGCAGCACTTGTGGACACTATTTTGTCCAGCTTCCCCCCCTGTGTAAAAACAGCGCGGGGACAAAAACTACCGCAGAGTAAATCACTTACCTGCAGGTCGCGGTTTCAAACTTACCGCTGCGGGGGAACGCTCCACCCCGCCTGTCGTTTCGCAAGCGTGAAAGCGATATGACACGCATGCGTCCTGGCGGGGTTCTTCACGTAGTCACTCACGTGACTCCGAAGTAAAATTGTGCGAGGGGACTCATTGAAGCAGCCAGCATCTCTGGCTAGAAGAAATTGGGTGACGTTTTGGGTAGAGACCCTTCTTTAAACTCCCTCTGGTTTTAGTGTTTTTAGTTTAATTTCAAGTTCAAGTTCAAGACAATGAAACTCTTGCTTTTTACTTCAGCACACAGAACATAATAGGTATTGACTACAAAACACATGAATAAATAAACTGATAAAGTGCAAAATGACAGATAATGGGTTATTAATATTCAGAGTTTTGTCCGAGCCAGGTTTAATAGCCTGATGGCTGTGGGGAAGTAGCTATTCCTGAACCTGGTCGTTGCAGTCTTCTGGCTCCTGTACCTTCTACCTGAAGGTAGCAGGGAGATGAGTGTGTGGCCAGGATGGTGTGGGTCTTTGATGATACTGCCAGCCTTTTTTGAGGCAGCGACTTCGATAAATCCCCTCGATGGAAGGGAGGTCAGAGCCGATGATGGACTGGGCAGTGTTTACTACTTTTTGTAGTCTCTTCCTCTCCAGGGCACTCAAGTTGCCGAACCAAGCCACAATGCAACCGGTCAGCATGCTCTCTACTGTGCACCTGTAGAAGTTAGAGAGAGTCCTCCTCGACAAACCGACTCTCCGTAATCTTCTCAGGAAGCAGAGGCGCTGATGTGCTTTCTTGATAATTGCATCAGTGTTCTCGGACCAGGAAAGATCTTCAGAGATGTGCACGCCCAGGAATTTGAAGCTCTTGACCCTTTCAACCATTGACCCGTTGATATAAACGGGACTGTGGGTCCCCATCCTACTCCTTCCAAAGTCCACAATCAGTTCCTTGGTTTTGCTGGTGTTGAGGGCCAGGTTATTGTGCTGGCACCATATGGACAGTTGCTCAATCTCTCTTCTATACTCGGACACATCCCCATCAGTGATACGTCCCACGACAGTGGTGTCGTCAGCGAACAGATAATTTAAAGATACAGTGTGGAAACAGGCCGTTCAGCCCACCGAGTCCACGCCGACCACCGATCACCCGTACTCTAGTTCTATCCCACACATCAGAGACTAGAGTCAAGAGTATTTTATTCTCTCACGTCCCAGTTAGCACAATGAAATCCTTACTTGCAGCAGCACAACAGAATATGTAAACATAGTACTCTGTAAACAATGTTATAAACGAGAAAACAAAACCCTGTACAGACAGCACTCATATCCAGGATTAATTCCGGGTCTCTGGCAATTTTAAGCAGCAACTTTATGGCCAATGTACTGCCCCAATAGCCTTGAACTGAATTAAAACATATAGTAGCTGTAAAGGAGGATATAACGTCACTTAGAGATTTAAGACTGAAAATGGACAGTTTCTTTTTTTTCAGTAACCAAAGTTATCAACGTATAATTTTTTGTGTGTTGGAAAATAAAATATAGTGGCCCAGCTGGTGGACTTGCTGCCTCACACGCCAGAGATCTGTGTTCGATCATGTTCTCGGGCACTGTCTGTGTTGAATTTGCACATTCTCCCTGCAAGCGTGTGGGTTTCCTCCCACATCCCAAAGATGCATTGGCTTTGTAGGTTAACCTGTCTCTGTAAAATTGCTCCTAATGTGCAGGGAGTGGGTGAGGAAAGTGGGATAACAGAACTTGTGTGAATGGGTAGACAAAAATGCTGGAGAAACTCAACAGGTGAGGCAGCATCTATGGAGTGAAGGAAATAGGTGACGTTTCAGGTCGAGACCCTTCTTCAGACTGATGTGAGGGTGCGAAGGGGGGGAGGGGGCGGGAAGAAGAAAGGAAGAGGCTGATGGAGAGCTGGGAAGCGGAGGAGGAAGTAGGGACTACCTGAAATTGGAGGTCAATTTTCATACCGCTGGGGTGTAAACTGCCCAATAGGCGACGTTTCGGGTCGAGACCCTTCTTCAGACCAATGCCGGGAGGGGTGGGGGGGGGGGGGGGCAGGAAAAAGAAAGGAAGAGGCGGAGAGTAGGCTGTGGGAGAGCTGGGAATGGGAGGGGCAGGAGGGAGAAAGCAGGGACTACCTGAAATTAGAGAGGTCAATGTTCATACCGCTGGGGTGTAAACTACCCAAGCAAAATATGAGGTGCTGCTCCTCCAATTTACGGTGGGCCTCACTCTGGCCATGGAGGAGGCCCAGGACAGAAAGGTCGGATTCGGAATGGGAGGGGGAGTTGAAGTGCTGAGCCACTGGGAGATCAGGTTGGTTATTGTGAACTGAGTGGAGGTGTTGTGCGAAGCGATCGCCAAGCCTACGCTTGGTCTCACCGAGGTTGATCATACGCTGAATAACCATATTATTGTTTGGAAGTGGAAAGAGATAATAGAAATTGCATTCATTGCAACGTGTAAAAAGAGTTGAGATACTGTATTATAATTTTGCTGCATGTCATTGTGGTATATCATTTCTTGATTGGTGAATATGTTGAGTTTGCGTCTTTATTTGAAGCAGAAATAATATGTGAATGCTTCATTGACCATAATTCCGAATGGTAACTGCGCACTTCATCTGAGCACATTATCGCACGTGTCATGCCAGCCGTCTTAAATGACCACCTAAACTGTCATTTGGCAACCTAAAAAGCTGCCGAGGTTGCCCGGCTGGCAACAGGGAAAAAAAGTTAAGCGAGAGCCCTGATCTGCCTCAACCACCGCCCCTGGCAGTTTATTCTGGGCACACAGAACTCTGTTAAAAAAGATAACTTGCCCCACACATCCCATTTAAAACTTTGTTCCTCTCACCTTAAAGAAATCCTCTCATCCTTGACATTTCCATCCTGGGGAAAAGAGTATCTGACTGTCTACCCCATCCACATTCTTGTTTTGTACTTGATTGCGCCTCTGTATAGTAAGATTTTGACTGCATTGTATGCATGATAGCTAGGTACATGTGACAATAAAGAACCATTGCTTTAGTTACTTCTTACAGATGTTAGAAACATAGAAAATAGGTGCAGGAGTAGGCCATTTGGCCCTTCGAGCCTGCACCGCCATTCAATATGATCATGGCTGATCATCCAACTCAGTATCCTGTTCCTGCCTTCTCTCCATACCCCCTCAATTCAATTCAATTCAATTCAATTCAATTCAATTTATTGTCATTTGGACCCCTTGAGGTCCAAACGAAATGTCGTTTCTGCAGCCATACATTACAAACAAATAGACCCAAGACACAACATATTTTACATAAACATCCATCACATTGCTGTGATGGAAGGCCAAAAAAACTTTTCTCTCCACTGCACTCTCCACCCCCCCCCCCGATGTCAGAGTCAAAGTCAAAGCCCCCGGCGGGCGATGGCGAATTGTCCCGTGGCCATTAAGACCACGCCGGGTGATGCAAGGTCGCACACCGGGTCTTGATGTTAGAGCCCCCGGCGTGCGCTCACAGAGACCCGCCGCCATTCCAAGCCGCGCGGGGCGGTGCTGTAAGGCCCCGCTCCAGGAGCTCTTCAACCCCGCAACTCGGGCGGGAGAAGTCGCCGCTGCGGAAGCCCCGAAAAGCGGTCTCCCTCCAGGGACCCGCGGGCTCCCGGTGCCGTCCGCCAAACCCGCAGTTGCAGCCACCGAATCTCCGGGGGTCGGGTCGCAGCAGCGTCCACCACAGCTCCACCCGCTCTGGACTCAGCCAGCTCCGCGACGGTGAGGTGAGTAGTCAGCACCACAGCCCCCGGTTTTCCTGTTGGAGGCCGCTCCTCGTTGCAGCCCCAACGACAACGGAGACCCGACAAAGAAAAGGTCGGGTCTCCCGTGCAGGGAGAGATTTAAAAGTTACCCCCAACCCCCCCCACCACCCCCACCCCCCCACACACATACCCCAACAAAAAATAACAAAAACTACATTAAAACATAGACATAAAATAATAAAAACGCAGACGGACTGCAGAGGCCGCTGCAGACGAGAGTCGCGCCGCCTACCGGACCCCTTTATATGACAACGTTATCATATGGAACCCCTGATCCCTTTAGCCACAAGGGCCACATCTAACTCCCTCTTAAATATAAACCAATGAACTGGCCTCAACTACCTTCTGTGGCAGAGAATTCCACAGATTCACCAATCTCTGTGTGAAAAATGTTTTTCTCATCTCGGTCCTAAAAGACTTCCCCCTTATCCTTAAACTGTGACCCCTTGTTCTGGACTTCCCCGTGCGATAATGTGCTCAGACGAAGTGCGTAGTTACCATTCGGAATTATGGTTAATGAAGCATTCACATATTATTTCTGCTTCAAATAAAGACGCAAACTAAACATATTCACCAATCAAGGCATGATATATACCACAATGACGCAGCAAAATTACAATACAGTATCTCAACTCTTTTTACACGTTCCCCAACATCGGGAACAATCTTCCTGCATCTAGCCTGTCCAACCCCTTAAGAATTTTGTAAGTTTTTATAAGATCCCCCCTCAATCTTCTAAACTCTAGCGAGTACAAGCCGAGTCTATCCAGTCTTTCTTCATATGAAAGTCCTGACATCCCAGGAATCAGTCTGGTGAACCTTCTCTGTACTCCCTCTATGGCAAGAATGTTAATTCTGAACAAATAGATGAGAGATTCCTTGTTTAAGGTATACAATCCTTAATTTCAGAGTTAGTTTGGTAAAAATATGCAGCTGAAACTGCTTATTGTCAGGTTAATTTGTAGTATTGAACATGTTTTATGAGTGTGTCTGTGTATGATAACTTTATAAAAGGACGCAAAGTGCTGGTGAAACTCAGCGGGTCACGCAGCTTCTCTGGAGAACATGGATAGGTGATGATTCAGGTCAGGACACTTCTTCAGACTGATCAGACTGAAGGGTCCCGACCCAAAACGTCACTTATCCATGTTTTCCTACCTTACCCTCTGAGTTACTCCAGTACAACCAGCATCTGCAGTTTCTTGTTTCTATATGATAACGTTATCATATGGAACGGTGGCGCAGCTGTAGAGTTGCTGCCTTACAGCGAATGCAGCGCCGGAGACCCGGGTTCGATCCTGACTACGGGTGTTGTCTGTCCGGAGTATGTACGTTCTCCCCGTGACCCGCATGGGTTTTCTCCTCGATCTTTGGTTTCCTCCCACACTCCAAAGACGTACAGGTATGTAGGTTAATTGGCTTAGTAAATGTAAAAATGGTCCCTAGTGGGTATAGGATAATGTTAATGTGCGGGGATCGCTGGTCGGCGAAACTAAACTAAACTATTCATGTTCCAAGGAGGACCCAGTGTGGGAGAGGTGGGGTGGGGGCAGCGAGAACTAAAAGGGACTTGGCGTGGAGGGGACCACCGAGATCTAAGAGGGGTGGGGGGATTGGGAAAGAAGGAAGAGGGACTATGTTGAATACTTTGTAATTCTGTAGGCGTCCTTTACATGGTGACACTTGCATACTTGTACTGTATACCAACAACAATCCTCAGTGTACCAAGTATACCTGACAATAAATTATCTATCAATCGATTAATCAATCAATTTTCCAGAGAGGACATTTTCCTAGTCTGAAGAAGGGTCTCGACCCGACCCATTCCTTCTCTCCAGAAATGCTGCCTGGCCTGCTGAGTTACTCCAGCATTTTGTGTGTTAATTTTCCAGTGATGCGGCCTGACCTCTGAGTTACTCGGGTACAAACTGCATCTGCAGTTCCTTCTTTCTATATTGATAACGTCAACTTTGGCACAAAGTCCTATTTTGGACATCTAGTTGCTTTCTAGTGACAGGTCAGGTCGGGGGGGGGGGTGAGTTCCCCCGCCACGGGTAATCTCAATCCCCGTGCTACCTGCTCCATGGTCGGGTAGTCGGCGACTAAACCGTCTCCCCCACCTGGTTTGCCAGGTGAGGAGGGGGCTGTGGACCCCCAGCAGGACCAAAAACAAGACCTGTCAAAGGGCGGATGAGCTTATCGTGAGCCAACGGCCGTCCACACTTCAGTAGAAGTTGCGATCACTGTCGTACATAGCATTGTAAGGAATGATGGTAAAGCACACACACCAAAATCCTATACTTCCAGCGGCGGAAGTCCGCAGGAACTGGAGGACAGAGATGTGTGGTGCGTCCGTCACCGTTCCAGTTGGAAACCAGCACCACTGCGTCGCTAATGTTTTCAACGATGATGAATGAACGAAAGTTGCTTTCCCAGACACTGCTTCATTTTTAATCCTTGTGAAGCCCACCCCCACCCTACATGGGGGTCCTGCAGTAATTAGGATTTAGTTTAAATACCATGTCAGAGGATGGACATTTATGGCTGTTGTCATGCTCAAAGGAAGCCAACAAATAAATCAGTCATCAAAGCTGGCATTTTGAAATCAATTTGTACGCACGCTAATGGTATCCCTGTGCTCGATATTTGTCAAGAATAATTTGACAAAAGTCCCAAATCCAGCAGTTAATTGTGTATATTTTTTCTTCTGGAACATCTGACATGTCAGATTAGTTTTATTTAACTTAACATGAAATAATCCGTGTTGGGAAAAAAAAAATCTTGCCTGAAAAGCAAAGATGACCCCCCCCCCCCCCCCCCCCCCCCTGTGTTAATACACTGAGAGACTAACCGATTTCTCAATGAGAAATATGGCAACTTGATTGCAAGGCTGCAAGTGAAGCTTCTAAAGTGGTAACGTGAAAGTGCACAAAATAATTGTATTCGGTGCAGGTCTGTGGGTGAAGGAAGCTAAATTGTGTGTTGAGGCAGTGTATGATGTGCAGAGCAGGGCAAATCTCCCAGCTTCATTCTAGTTAGGGACACAGGCACTTCACACTGACCCTCACTGTGACCTGGCACCAGTCCAGCTCATTATTTTTGCATTTCAAAAGAAATTTCAATCACCGACTCGGGCGTAAGTGCAGACTAGCCCTCCAATCTTCAGTGCTCATCACACATACATTTTCTCGCGTTTCATCAGCACTGACAAATGTATATTAAACATTCATCCGCAGACTGGATTGCAATTTTGTTTTAAGTAGGAATACAGGATGGTTTTTATTGCAGCTGCTCGGTGCAGCAAAAATGTTTAAAGTTTATTCATAACACTGTAGTAACACTTCAATTATCTCATTCAAAGAGAAATCTAGATTTTCACCCAATTTCTGTTTGATGTATAATCTCCAGTTCCTGGCCTTAGGCTTTGATCATTTACGGGCACAGATACAGTTCTCAATGAATATTTTCCACAATGTGAATTCAATTATAAAAGTGTATCATAAGAAGGGTCTCGACCCATTCCTTCTCTCCAGAGATGCTGCCTGTCCCCGCTGAGTTACTCCAGCATTATGTGTCTTATCTTTGGTGTAAACCAGCACCTGCAGTCCCTTCCTACACATTAAAGTGTTCAATGGTGTTTTTATACTTATAAATGTTTTATTTGCAGATAATCTCACAGCAAATGGTGATGATTAATATGTATGAATATTACCAGGGGCAGATCTACCTTCCGCCTCATTGGAGACCCTCAGACGATCTTTAATCGGACTTTATCTTGCACTAAACGTTAATCTCATTATCCTGTATCCGTACACTGTGGACGACTTGATTGTAATCATGTATAGTCTTTCCACTGACTGGATAGCAGGCAACAAAAAAGCTTTCCACTGTACCTCGGTACAGTGACAATAATCTAAGTTATACTTAAAGCAGAGATAAATACATTCTTGATTAGGAAGGGTGTCGGGGTTATGGGGAGAAGGCAGAAGAATGTGGTTAGGAGGAAGAGATAGATCAGCCATGATTGAATGGTGGAGTAGACTTGATGGGCCAAATGGCCTAATTCTGCTCCTATCACTTATGAACCTATGAATAAACTAACTTAAAAGAATGTAGAACATAGTACAATACAGCACAGGAACAGGCCCTTCGTCCACAATGTCTGTGCCAAATATGATGCCAAGACTCATTCTCATCAGTGTAGGAAGGAACTGCAGATGGTGGTTTAAATGGAAGATAGACACAAAATGCCAGAGTAACTCAGCGGGACAGGCAGCATCTCCAGAGAGAAGGAACAGGCGACATTTTGGTTCGAGACCCTTCATCAGTCTGAAACGTCCCGAAACGTCGCCCGTTCCTTCTCACCGGAGTTGCTGCCTGTCCCGCTGAGTTACTCTAGAATTTTGTGTCTATCTTCTTATTCTTATCTGCCTGCACATAATCCATATCCCTCTATTCCCTGAATATCTATGTGCCCACCACCACCCGGCAATGTGCCCAGGCACCCACCACCCTCTGTTCAAAAACAAAACTCGCCCAGTGCTTCTCCTTTAAACTTTGCCTCTCTCACCTTAAATCTATGTCCTCTAGTCCTTGCCATTTTCACTGTGGGGGTAAAAGGTTCTGACTATGTACGCTATCTATTCTTCTTCTAATTTTCTATTGGCATGCCACATGACACTGCCTCAAACATGCCAGGACTTCTGCTTTCAAACTATCGCTCAATGCCTGCTTCTGAAGTGAGCTCTCAGCTCATCTCATCACAACAAGAACACACCTCCTTCAGTATTCAGGGGAGACGATCTGTCGTCTGGAGGTTGCAGGGATGCCTGATAGAAATCATGAAGCATAGTTCGGGTAGACAGTCAGAGCTGTCTGCACAGTGGCGCAGCGGTACAGTTGCTGCCTTACAGCGCCAGAGACCCGTGTTCGTTCCTGACTACAGGCGCTGTCTGGGTGTGGAGTTTGTACGTTTTCCCCGTGACCTCAAGGGTTTCCTCCAGGTGCTCTGGTTTCCTAACACATTCCATAGATGGGCAGGCTTGTTGGTTAATTGGCTTCTGTAAATTGTCCCTGGTGTGTAAGATAATGCCAGTGTACGGGGGGATCGCTGGTCAGCGCACTCACTTTGCTGTAGGGCCTGTTTCCATGCTGTATATCTAATGTCAAACGCTATTTCTCTTGAGGAACAGAACTGTTACTGGCTTTTGGCATACATGATCACTTGAGTTTAGTCCATAAAGCCCTGCAAGCTGGGAATCCCTATTGCACAGGAGAATTGAAGGAATCTTTCATTCTGCTGGCTGCTGTCCAAGTATTCTTTGATTCTGATTGTGTAAGTGACTGTACTGATCAAAATGTGCACCAAAGCCTGTTCTCTGTGATAGAGACCTCCTGTCTTGACTAAAGACACGTAGGTTTTATGCAGCAGTTAGCTTTACAACCCTCTATGCAACGGCAGTCCTTGTTCCAGATTACCCTGCCGGAGATGCGATTGTTTTCCTGGTCGTATCTCCGGTCGCTCTGCGGTCTAACGTCATGGAGCCGGAGGCCTCTCTCGGGACTGACTTTGAGCCCCACCGTGGAACGTGGACTTACGTGGAGCCGATTCCTTGCCTGGGATCACCGCACCGACCACGGCCTGCGGACTTTAACATCAAGGGCTCACAGACTCGGGAATCCCGGGAAGCTCCAGAACCGCACGATGTTCGATTAACCCCAACCCGGGGTAGATCACATGGTGCGGAGGAGCTGAGATTCCCCTCTCAATGCAGGGCCCGATCGTCCCGAAGAGGAAAGCTCGCCGACGGCTGCGGAAGTTAGATTGTCCCCATAACAGAAGGTTAGAGGTCCCCGACCACTGGAGGACAAAGAAGGGAAGGGATTGGATTTTTTTTTGCCTTCCATCACAGTGAGGAATGTGGAGGAGTCACTGTGGTGGATGTTTATGTTAAAATGTATTTTGTGTGTTCTGTTGCTATATATTTGTATGACTGACTTGGCAAATGAAATTCCTCGTATGTTGCAAAAATTACTTGGCTAATAATATATTATTATATTGTATTGTATTGGTTGTTCCAATGCCATAGGACTATAGCTCTCCTATGCCCCTCTGAGACATAACTATAAACAGCAGGCGCATCAAGATACCAACAACACTGTCTCCACACAATTCTTCAAGTTCACTGGAAGGATAGGACCATAAGACATAGGAGCAGAATTAGCCATTTGGCCCATCGTGTCTGCTCTGCCATTCGATCATGGATGATGTATTTTTCCCTCCTCGGCCCCATTTTTCTGCCTTCTCTAAGAAAACTAAAGTGAGCATCCTGTTAGCACAAATACAGCACAAAACCGGCCCTTCGGCCCACCCCGTTCATGCCAACCATGATGCCCTATCTACGCTGTGCTGTATTTGGTCCATAGTCCCTCCAAACCTATTCTATCCATGTACATGTCCCTTTTAAATGATGTTGTACCTGCCTCATCTACCTCCTTCCATATACCCATCACCCTCTGCGTAGGAAAAGTTGCCCCTCAGATTCTTTCCTCTCTCATGTTAAACCCATGTCCTCTGGTTCTTGATTCTCCTTTCTTTAGTTTAGGTTAGAGATACAGCATGGAAACAGGCCCTTCGGCCCACCGAGTTCACGCCAGCCAACGATCAGCCATACACTAGTTCTATGTTATTTCAGTTTCACATCCTACACACTAGAAGCAATGTACAGAAGCCAATTAACCTACAAACCTGCACGTCTTTGGAATGTGGGAGGAAACTAGAGCACCCAGAGAAAACCCACCCGGCCAAAGGGCGAACGTACAAACTCCGCACAGACAGCACCCGTGGTCAGGATTGAACCCGTGTCTCTGGCGCTGTAAGGAAGCAACTGCACAGAATGATACAATGACGCATCAGTAGAGTTGCTGCCTTACAGTACCAGAGACCCGGGTTCGATCCTGATTACGGGTGCTGTCTGTACGGAGTTTGCACGTTCTCCCTGTGACTGCGTGCATTTTCTCCGGGTGCTCCGGTTTCCCTCCCACATCCTCAAAACGTATGGGTTTGTAGGTGAATTGGCCCACTGTGAATTGTCCCTAGCGTGTAGGATAGTGCGGGGTGATCGCTGATCGGCGTGGACTCGATGGCCTGTTTCCGTGCTGTATCTCTAAAACTCTCCCGTTGTGCCACTGTGCTTCCCCCCACCTCCCGCCCCTCCCCCTGTGAGTTGTGATCCTATTTGCAGATTAACTCAGTGTGTTCTTTGCCCACTTCTCTAGGTTGGTGCTTTGGTGCGGCTGTGAACAAATGCCTGTCCAGCCCCTGCCGGAACAATGCAGCATGTGAGAGTGTGCTGCATGGCTACCTGTGCCACTGTCCCCGGGTGCCCGTGGCGTTCACGGGGAAGGACTGCGACGAGCTGCTGGACGCTTGCGCGTCGAGCCCCTGCCGGCACGGCGCCACTTGCAGGAGCAACACCTTGGGCACGCCTGCCTTCACCTGCCACTGCCCGCCCGGTCGGACAGGAGCCGACTGCGAGACCCACGCCGGCAGATGCGCCAGCCTCCCCTGCTTGAACGGCGCCACGTGCGTGGACGATGGCACTGGTTACAGTTGCGTCTGCCCGCCGGGCTTCACAGGCACCGACTGTGGAGCCCACCTGGGTGGGTGTGCGCCAAACCCGTGCCAGAACGGTGCTGTGTGTCGGGACAAGCCCGGCAGCTTTTCCTGCTTCTGTGTGCCCGGTTACCAGGGCGGGCTGTGTGAGATCGAAGTGGATGAGTGCGCCTCGGAACCCTGCAGGAACGAATCCACCTGCCTGAACAAAATCGACAAGTACCTCTGCCTCTGCCCACCTGGTCTGACAGGTAAAAGCTTCAGCGTTGATTTTGTTTTGTTTTGGATGCTCTGCTATGTTGGCAGGGACTAGCAGCACAGTAGTGTAGTGGATAGAGCTGCTGCCTCACAGCACCACTGACACAGGTTCGATCCTGAGCTTGGCTGCTGTCTGTGGGTGGAGTTTACAGCATTCATCCTTGGACCACACAGGTTTCCCCCGGGTGCTCCGTTTGACTCCCACATCCCAAAGAGCCCAAAGACAAGTGGGTTTGTAGGCTAATTGCCCTCCTAAAAACGGCCATAATGTGCGGGGAGTGGATGTGAAAGTGGGATAAACAGAACTAGTGATTGATGGTCGGTGTGGACTCAATTGCCCAAAGGACCTGTTTACATGCTCTATCTCTCCAAACTGAGCTAAACTGTACTTTGTGCTCTGTATCCTCTCCTTTGCTCTATCATTGCTCTATAGAAACATAGAAAATAGATGCAGGAGTAGGCCATTCGGCCCTTCGAGCCTGCACTGCCATTCAATGTGATCATGGCTGGTCATCCAACTCAGTATCCTGTACCTGCCTTCTCTCCATACCCCCTGATCCCTTTAGCCACAAGGGCCACATCTAACTCCCTCTTAAATATAGCCAATGAACTGGCCTCAACTACCTTCTGTGGCAGAGAATTTCACAGATTCAACACTCTCTGTGTGAAAAACATCTACTTCTTCTTCTTGCGTATGGCGTGCACAGCCTAAAGTTGTAGGGCAACTTGTTCTATTTGATCTTATTTGATTGTGGACGCCAGGTTGATTGCATTCGTCAAAACAATGCGGACCACGTGAAGGTGGTAATCTCCCACCCCTTTGCTCTATATATTGTTGGACTTCTTGTATTCATGTGGAGGATTATCTTAGATATTTGGACAGCATGCAACACAAAGCTTTTCCCTGTATCTCATTTCATGTGACAGTTCCTTCCCAGCTGTATCAGGCAACTGAACCATCCTATCACAAACTAGAGAGTGACCCTGAACTAATATCTACCTCATTGGAGACCCTCGGGCTATCTTTAATAGGACTTTACTGTACTTTATATTGCACTAAATGTTATACCCTGTACCTGTACATTGTGGATGGCTCGATTGTAATCATGTATTGCCTTTGTGTTGACCGGTTAGCACGCAACAAAAGCTTTTCACTGCACCTCGCTACATGTGACAATGAACAAAAACTAATTTACGTGAATAACAGCCGCTCTACACCACTGCATGCTGGTCTGTAAGCCAAACACTGACAAACTCTCCAAGTTCACTCTAGATATCTACATGTGCAATATAGAACAAAGCTGCCCCTTTTTACTCTTGCACTTTATTTTTACATTATTTAATACAATGTTTTTTTTTAATTGTCTGCTGTACATTGTGTTTTGACCACGTGCGAGCAAAGCACCAAATCAAATTCCTTCCATGTGGCAGAGTTGGCCAATAGGTTGATTCTGATTTTAAAATAAATAACCCTAACCCTAATGTATTGTGTTGTACTTTGTAGGCACTGATTGTGAAGTGGAAATCGATGAATGCTTGTCGCAGCCTTGCTTGAACGGGGGCCACTGCCAGGATGACTTTGCAGGCTACACCTGCAGTTGTGCTCCAGGGTACATGGGCAGCATCTGTGAAACAGACCTCGACGAATGTGTGAGCCGCCCCTGTCAGAATGGAGGGAAGTGCATTGATGAAGCCAATGGGTAAGTTATAATACTGGCAAAGTCACGGAGACATCAGCCTGTGATTCGAGAGCAGCAGTGAACTGATGATAAGAGGATGTTAGGCACAGAGGGCTGGAGTAACTCGGCGGGTCAGGCAGCATCTCTGGAGAGAAGGAATAGGTGAGATTTTGGGTCGAGACCCTTTTTCAGATTGCCTCTAAGAGGCCCTTAAGAGGATGTTGCTAGTCCTCGAGGGCCCAAGCTATAGGGGGGTTGCACGTAAGGTCATCGGGTGAAACGGCGTGACGCACGGAGCTGCTCAATCCATGTGGAGGACATGGCAGCCCACGGCATACACTGTTAATACACGAAACGCGCACTTTCCTACCTGATAAAAACCGCCAAAATGGTCAATTTTTGCACTGTAAATAATTGTTGAAAGGCTAAATTTATCAGCTAAAATAAATCAGCTGAATAAATCAGCTAAATCTATCATTAAAAAAATCTCCACACTTTTAGTGTGTGGAAAATTAAGTTTTCTATCATTAAGCTATTGAGATGGATATTTTGGCAAATAATAAAATGTCCTGACAACTTAAACACCCACTCCCTTTCAAAGATATTGTCAATTTGCTGATGGTGATTATGTCCAATTAACTGCTAACAATTATGCCATTCCTTGCCTTGCATCTGAGTAAAATGTAATTCAAAACCCATGTATGGTTTGCGATTTTTTAAATGATAAATTTTTTGCATGTAAAAACGCACTTGAGAACCATGGGCGATTAAAAAAAAAATTACAGCCAGTTTTATCATTTCTGAAACTTTTTAGATACCAAAGGAATCAAGAAAAAACACAAATAATGCCTTACTGTTAATGAAATGCAGTGAGCAAAAGCGACAATTCCCAATATTTTCAATCTTGATATCTGTACGGCCAATGTTCGCCAATCACTTTAGCTGTTGTTGTCCCTTCAGCTGTCGCTTCTCTCTACCATAATTTCTCTTCACTTTTGGAATTCTGAAGTAGGATAAATGTCTCTCACGCTTACCCTGAGTTCCACAATTATTTACCGCGCAAAAATTGACCATTTCGGCGGTTTTTAACAGGTAAGAAAGTACGCGTTTCAACAGTGGATGCCGTAGGCTGCCATGTCCTCCACATGGATTGAGCTGCTCCGTGCGTCACGCCCTTTGACCCGATGACCTTACGTGCAACCCCCCTATAGGGAGTGGTTGGGCAGGCTCGGACTTTATTCCTTGGAGCACAGGAGGATGAGGGATCTCCCTCTTGCAAAATTCCCCTTTGATTCCCCTTCCCATTCCCACAATGTCCTTTCTGTCCTAGGCCTCCTCCATTTTCAGTGAGGCTAAACGCAAATTGGAGGAACAGCACTTGATATTTTGCTTACAGCCCAGCAGTATGAAAAGTGATTTCTCTAACTTCAGGTAACCCTTGCATTCCCTCTCTCTCCATCCCTCCCCCACCCAAGTCGTATCAGCTTCAAAGTCGACAGCTTGGGTCTCAATGTCTATACTCGTGCTAAATGGCCTCTATCTTTTATCGTTGTTACTTTTCGGCATATGTTTCATTCATTTGTTCTAAATCTCTCCACATCACCATCTATATCTCTCGTCTAACTTTCTCCAACTCAGTCTGAAGAAGGGCCTCAACCCGAAACATCAGCTATTCCTTTTCTCCAGATATGCTGTTTGACCCGCTGAGTTACTCCAGATTTTTGTCTACCTTGGGTGATCTTATAGAGATGTATAAAAAAAATCATGAGAGGAATAGATAGCATCATTGCACAGAGTCTTTTACCTGGGATAGCGGAATCAAAAACGAGAGGACATAGTTTAATAATAATAATAATAATGGATGGGATTTATATAGCGCCTTTCTAATACTCAAGGCGCTTTACATCGCATTATTCATTCACTCCTCAATCACACTCGGTGGTGGTAAGCTACTTCTGTAGCCACAGCTGCCCTGGGGCAGACTGACGGAAGCGTGGCTGCCAATCTGCGCCTACGGCCCCTCCGACCACCACCAATCACTCACACACATTCACACACAGGCAAAGGTGGGTGAAGTGTCTTGCCCAAGGACACAACGACAGTATGCACTCCAAGCGGGATTCGAACCGGCTACCTTCCGGTTGCCAGCCGAACACTTAGCCCATTGTGCCATCTGTGAGAGGGGCAAGATTCAATGGGAACCTGGCAACTTTTGAGGGCTGTGGGTAAATGGAATGAGCTGCCAGAGGAGGTAGGTGAGGCAGATACATTAATGTTTGGATAGGTATATTGAGAGGAAAGGTTCAGCGGGATATGGGACTAGCGAAGATGGTGCACCTTGGTCGGCATGGACGAGTTGGGCCGAAGGGCCTGTTTCCGTGCTGTATGACTCTAAGAGGCATACGTTTCAGAGGCATCTTCCCACTGCGACTGTTTCTGTAATAATCTGCGGCGATTATCAGCACTTTCCAGGGGATACGAGAACTGGTTGAATTAGACCGATAAAATGTTTTTCCTCAAACAACTAAACTTACTATGACACACAAAGTATAAAGTAGAATCATTAATTGTACGTTGCTGAACATCTCCCTGCAAAGGTTTCCACCAGGTGCTCTTGTTTCCTCGCACTGCCAAAGATGTTGGGTTAAGTGGCCACTGTAAATTGTAGTGGTGGTCATTGAGTCATATGGGAAGGTTTCAGTCCTCTAGAGTAGATAATGTACAATATTGCAATCCTTAATTCTAATAATGAATATCATTTTGCCTCAAGACAGTTGGTTTGCTCATTATTCTCAGAGATCACCGATTATAAATAATATTTAAATGCAGGCTGCCTTTTGTTTGCTGATACCAGGTACAGGTGCGGGTGTGTAGACAGCGGTTACACAGGTCTGCACTGTGACATCCATGTCCCAGGCTGTCTTTCACATCCCTGCCTCAACGCCGCCACCTGCCAGGACATTGCTGGGAATTACACTTGTCACTGCCTGCCAGGTTTGTGTTTTTACATTCTGTACAAAGCACTCGATATTACAATGTTAGAAATATCAACAGTCGTATTAAGCTAATAAACATTTATTACACGTGTATAATCTTAATTTCTCTAATTTGGGGAAGTTATGGCCATATATATATATATATATATATATATTTATGTTTCCCACCTTTTTCACATGTCTTATTGTGCATGTTCAATGTAATATCAATCAGTTGTCTGAATGAAAATATTAGTGAGTGCCATTAATCATTTTTCCTTAGCTTAGACTGTCAAAGAATAGGTGGGATTATGGTTTATTAATGCTACATGTACCAGGATGCAGTGAAAAAGGTTTGCTTGTGTGCTATTCAGTCAGACACAGAGTGCTGGAGTAACTCAGCGGGTCAGGCAGCATCTCTGGAGAACATGGATAGGTGCCATTGTGGGTCGAGACCCTACTTGTATTGATACTGATTGTAGTGGAGGAGGGAGGGGAAGAAACTGGAAGAGACACACAATCAAGAAATACACAAACACTACAGGAAGTGCAAAGAGAAAAATACAAGAGTGTGGAACAAAAAGTGTTACAATTACAGAGAAAATGCAGTTAAAAGTTACAGAATAGTGCTTTTGAGGTGAATAATTGAAAGGCAGTATCACTGTCACACGTTTCTAGTAATGCTGCAACCTTTTAAAAATAAACTTCAAAAATATATTTCATACAAAAAGTTGGAGTAACTCAGCGGGTCAGGCAGCATCTCTGGAGAAAAGGAATAGGTGACGTTTTGGGTCGAGACCCTTCTTCTTGAGTCCAAACTGGAAAAGCAGCCTAGTGGACTACAATTGTCAGAGACCATTGTAGTAACCCAGGGCAAGATCAGGTGGTGGTACCTACCTTCCTCTCATCTGATTGTCGGTCTATCTTGCTGATTGAGATATTCTGCAATTTGACATGAATAGGGTGGGTGGATCGACAAACTAAGGCGGGGAAGGAGAGTGTAGGAAGGAACTACAGATGCTGGCTTATACCAAAGATAGACACAAAGTGTTGGTGTAATTCAGCGGGCCAGTCTGAAGAACGGTCCGTCCCTTTTCTCCAGAGATGTTGCCTGACCCGTTGAGTTACTCCAGCACTGTGTCTATCGTGGGAGGGAGAGGGTAGGGGAAAGGAAAGACTCGAGTACAAATCATGGGGAATCAAAGAATGGCCTTGCAAACTTGAGTTGTAGGGAGATGATGGATGGGCTGCAACCTTTATTCTTTGGAGCGTCGGAGGCTGAGGGTGAATTTATTGAGGTGTACAAGATCACGGAGGGCACGAATAAAGTGAGCGTTCACTGTCATTTTCCCAGGTTAGGGGATTGTAATACTAGTGGGCATGGGCTTAAGGTGGGAGGGGGAAGATTGAAGAGATACCTGGGGCAACCTATTCACTTAACGGGAGGTCTATATCTGGAATAGGTTGCCAGAGGAAGCTACAGAAGCAGATACTATTCTGTATCTGTTACGATTTTTAAACAAATTTGTACAGAAACAAGGATGGGAAGGGAAGGGTTTAGAGGGATATGGGCCAAATGCAGGCAAATGGGACTAGCCCAGACCAAGGGACTTTTTCCATGCTGTACAGCCCTAGGAAAAAAACTGGAAAGAAGACAGAGGAGAGAGTGAATGAGTGAATGAATAAAGCAGGACCTGAATATATTCATCTGTTAACCCAATCATTCCTGGGATCATTCTCTTAAACCTCCCCTGAACCCTCTCCAACACCAGCATATCCTTCCTCGGATATGGGGCCCATGTCCTCCCCTGTACTTCATTTACTAATTTCTACTTCAACTAGTTCAGTTCAAGGAATTTGGAAACAGTAGACTTTAGTTTAGGAGTTTGTCGTGTTCTCAACCCTCCCATCACTGCGCTCCCTCTCCAAGACTCTCCTGGGGAGAGTGTTTATCCTGTTAGTTTAGTTTAGTTTATTATTGTCACAGGTATGGAGGTAGATGGAAAAGCTTTTTTGGTGCATGCTATCCAGTCAGCGGAAAGCCGATACATGATTACAATTGAACCGTCCACTGTGTACAGATACAGGCTACAGGGAATTAAGGTTTAGTGCAACTTACTTACTGCCTATTATGCCTCCTGGCATGTAGGACAGCAACAAAGGTCCTCCACACCTGTGTGTTCTGGGCTAGCTTCTGGACACTTCCCCAGGTCAGATCCATTGTTTTCATTTCCTCCTCTACAGTTCGACGCCAGGTGGTTTTGGGTCTCCCCCCTTTCCCTTTCCCTACCGGTGTCCAGTGCAAGGCTATTCTTGGGATGCTGTTTAGTTCCCTTCTCAGTACATGGCCAATCCAGTTCTTAATGACTCCGACCATATGCTGTGGGATCCCATACATTCGTAGCACCATTGACATTCATCCTAGCATCTGTCGAGAGCCCTGGAAGTCCATCCCGCCCAGTAGTGTTGATTCCTTCAGTTGCTGTTTCCGTAACATATTTGTTTTACGAGACAGGGTTGTCAGCCCTGTGCTCAACCCCTAACCTGGAGGACCAGTGGATCGCTCTTCGTCACGAATCTACCCTTCGACCTGTCCAGCATGGGAGACCCTAACATGAGATGAATCTCCCGCTGGCATAGCTCTAGGGGTCACTGAGACACACCAGCTCCCCGACCACGACAAGGTTGCAATCCAACGGGGTGGTATAGTGCAAGATAAAGTCCAATTACAGACAGTTCAAAGGTCTCCAATGAGGTAGATGGGAAGACAGGACTGTTCTCTAGTTGGTGACAGGACGGTTCACAGCTGGGTAGAAACTGTCCGTGAATCTGGAAGGTTGATTTAATTTTCATTTGTGCCATTGTGCTGTCCAGATTGTGAAGGTGGATCTTATCTATGTGAACATTTCCTCCAGGTTTCACGGGGCCACAGTGTGAGACGACTATCCAGGAGTGTAGCAGCAATCCATGTCTACACGGGGGGCAGTGTGTGGAACTCACCTGGCTGAAGGTGTATGGAAATGCCATCGACGTGCCTGCAGTCTCCAGCTCTGAGCGTGCTTCCGGCTACATCTGTAAATGCCGGCGTGGATTCACAGGTAACCTAAACGTTTAGGTGACATTTCGGGTCGAGACTGGTCTGAAGAAGGGTCTCGACCCGAAACGTCACCCGTTTCTTCTCTCCAGAGATGCTGCCTGTCCCGCTGAGTTACTCCAGCTTTTTGTGTCTATCTTCGGTTTAAACCTGCGTCTGCAGATCCTTCCTACACATATGGATATTATATATATCTATATGGGAATATGCAGGGGAGGGGGAGATATGGATCATGTGCAGGCAGTGATTAGTTTGACTTGGCATTTTGTCCAGCACAGACAGTGTGGGCCTGTTCCTGTGCTGTTCAATGTCCTACAAAAGTAACCCTAACACGACTGAGAAAATCTATGACATCACCTAATCTGATTATGGTAATAAATAGCCTTTAATCTAAGATGCACTTCTGGAGGAACAACATTTTGAAACCTCTCCAGCAACGTATTTTTACAGCAATTGCAACCTAATATTTCACTTGTTTTTGTCAGTGACTTTAGCTGTTAGTGGTGAGGAGAAGCATTACTGGGGCACAGCAGGGCACCTTGGAAGCAAGGAGAGGGCTAATTCTTAAGCTCTGTTTTGCTGACCTGGTTTGCAAAGAATTGCCTGGTAAATTAAATCGGTAATCATAACAGAGGAAGGAACGATGTGTACAGTTAGTGAACAAGTGGACGAAGACAGATGAACAACACTCGGCAGGGGTTGAGGTGACATCAGCCTGTAGATCATTTAAAGAGCTTTTTTTAAAAAAGAGTTCTGGTGCAGACCCTTTTAAATCCCACTTGGAGCAATGGTGTTATCCGTTCTTAAAGCATCCGTCTTTATGTTGGTCATCACAGGTAAATATTTTTAAGTAGAATATTCTTTAAAGGTAAATGCATTAGCCTGGAGTTGTTATATTACTTTAATACTTGGGAGAAAGAGGTGGGCGTGTCATTGTGAATAATTGCCGTAGTATCAAGGAACTGCAGATGCTGGTTATTAGATATATTTTCGAATATGTATAATTGGTATTTTGTTAAGTATGCCTCTGATGAGTTTATTGCAATAGTAACATTTTAATGTTGTATGTTAAAGGAACAGGGGACTCTTAATGAATTTTGAATTTTAAGTCCGCACCGACCAGCAATCCCCGCACATTAACACTATCCTAACACACACTAGGGACAATTTGCATTTATATCAAGCCAATTAACCTGCAAATCTGTATGTCTTTAGAGTGTGGAAGGAAACCAAATACTTTAATATGGAGGGTTATAAAACAATTGGCTACTTGTAATGAAATAACTTTTAGGGAACGCAGCACATTTATTCACTTGAATTTGAACTTGAACTCACGTGAACTTGAACTTGAACTACTTTCTATTTGTGTATTTATACATTGATCAGTGGGAGACATTTGTAATGAACAGTAAACAGAGTCTGAAGAAGGGTCTTGTTTTTAGTTGACAGGAGTGTTTTCCAGCTTCTTACAAGAATACAAGAAATGCAGCAATTTACGGGAAATTCACGACAACTTTGTCAGCACAGCAGACTGACAGGGTATTTTTGAATCGGATGTCCTGGTCCTTATAGAAACATAGAAACATAGAAAATAGGTACAGTTTTGGTCTCCTAATCTGAGGAAAGACATTCTTGCCATAGAGGGAGTACAGAGAAGGTTCACCAGACTGATTCCTGGGATGGCAGGACTTTCATATGAAGAAAGACTGGATAGACTCGGCTTGTACACGCTGGAATTCAGAAGACTGAGGGGGGATCTTATAGAAACGTACAAAATTCTTAAGAGGTTGGACAGGCTAGATGCAGGAAGATTATTCCTGATGTTGGGGAAGTCCAGAACTAGGGGTCACAGTTTAAGGATAAGAGGGAAGTCTTTTAGGACCGAGATGAGAAAATCATTTTTTACACAGAGAGTGGTGAATCTGTGGAATTCTCTGCCACAGAAGGTAGTTGAGGCCAGTTCATTGGTTATATTTAAGAAGGAGTTAGATGTGGCCCTTGTGGCTAAAGGGATCAGGGGGTATGGAGAGAAGGCAGGTACAGGATACTGAGTTGGATGATCAGCCATGATCATATCGAATGGCGGTGCAGGCTCGAAGGGCCGAATGGCCTACTCCTGCACCTATTTTCTATGTTTCTATGTTTTCTATGACCCGAAACGTCGCCTATTTCCTTCGCTCCATGGATACTGCCTCAACTGCTGAGTTTCACCAGCATTTTTGTCTACCTTCGATTTTCCAGCATCTGCAGTTCCTTCTTAAACAGTACATAGAGTGTTATAATTTGAAGAAAAGTACTAACCCTAATGACTAAAACACCAAGGTGCTGGAGGAACTCAGCAGGGCAGACAGCATCTGTGGAAGGAAGGAATTGCTAGACCACATTTCAGGTTGAGATCCTTCTTCAGACGCTGTTATAAGTCCGATGTTCCGACCTGAAACATCATCTGTCCATTCCCTTCACAGATGCTGCCCGGCTGAGTTCCTCCAGCACTTTGGCTTTGCTCAAGATTCCAGCATCTGCAGTTCCTTGTGCTCCTCTTCTTATTTCTGATATTCTGATTTGTGCAATAATATATGAAAGGGGGAGGTGGAGGGAGGGAGGGAGTTTGGACAACGTTTGCCAAGTGATGGATGGATTGGAAGATGTGGAATAAGTAACAACATTGCATTGAAAAGGAGACAAAGGGGTGACAGATAAGGAGAGAAGAGGAGGAGTGAAGTAAAGCTGGAGGCAGCCATTGTCCCTGGAGTCTACTCTCTTCATCATGGCTGATCTAGGCCTTGGCTCATCTTTAAGCCCTCACTCCCCTCTCGAGGAAAAAATCTCTCTATCTCAGCCTTACCCATTCTCCCTGTACGAATGTGGCTGTTCCTACAAGAGCTTCAATTTCCTCTCTCATCCCAAAGACACGCAGGTTAATTTCCTCTGTAAATCACCCCACGTGTCGGAGAAATCAATGGGTTGGTGTAAATGGGCGTTTGATGGCGGGAATTTGATGGGCTGATTTCATGCTGCATAACCCTTTGACAACTATCTGACTCTATAAAGTTAAACAACACAGAAACAGGCCCTTCGACCCAACTCATCCATGCCAACCTAAATGCCTATATTTGGCCCATATCCTCTAAGCCTTTACTATCCACGTGCCTGTCCAATTGTCTTTACAACATTACTAAAGGAGACGAAAGGAAGTAACTTTACAGTGTGATGTCACTAATGAATTCAACAAACTTGTGTCTGTATCCACAATGCACAAATGTCTTAGAGACAATCTAAACCTAACCAGTCTGAAGAAGGGTCCTGAAACATCACCTATCTATATTCTCCAGAGATGCTGCCTGACCCCCTCGAGTTACTCCAGCACTGTGCCCTTTTTGTTTAGTAAACCAGCTTCTGCAGTTCCTTGTTTCTCCAAAGGTTTTCACTCGTTACCTGTCAGAAGAGCAAACACAACAAAAGCTTTTCACTGTACCTCGGTACATGTGACAACAAACTAAACTAAACTCGACGTATATTCCCTTCCTTTTCAAGGTTCCCACTGTGAGATAGATGTTGGCGAGTGCGACTGGAATCCTTGTCGGAATGGAGGAACGTGCCAGAATATGCAGGAGGGATACATCTGCCACTGCCCAGCAGGAAGCGAACAAGGGGTGTTATTTGGAGGCCAGAACTGCACAGATATTCTGACTGGCTGTGAGAGCCACGAATGCCTGAACAAAGCAACATGCATCCCTTACCTGCTGGATACACAACCCAGACATCGCTGCCTCTGTGCGAACGGCTACACTGGCACGAACTGTCAACTGTCGACAACCTTCTCTTTTGCTGTCAGCGGCTATCTTCGTTTTAAAACATCAATTACCGGGAAAAATGAGTCCGCGGCAAACACACCTCCCTATCGCGTATTCCTAAGGTGTAGAACCATGCTGTCCAATGCAGTCATTTTCCACCGGGGGAACAGAGAAACATTCATGAAATTGGAAGTAGTCGATGGGCATTTATCAGCGTTGCTGCAAGTAAGGAATCAGCCACTTGCAACCCTTGAGATCTTCAAGGACGTGAGCGATGGGGAGTGGCACACTGTGCAAGTGACACTCAGCAGTCATTTTGCTGTCAAACTGCTGGATAGTTCCTGTGCTGGAGAATGCATGGTCCTGAAGCCTCTAGAGATGGAGATTGGGCAACTTTCCTCTGCATTTGAAAACACATCCTTTGGTGGCACGCTGGATGTCCATGGAGATGATCCAGGAGCCACCCAGCCCCAGACTTGGCCACATTTTATCGGCTGCCTTCAGGACGTGACAGTGGAATGGAATGTGCTAGAGCTGGGCGCTCTCCCGGCTGAGGCGGCCCTGAATGTGCAGCCTGGTTGCAGCGAGAGTGATCCATGCCAGACGGATCCGTGCCAAAGCAGGGGCCAATGTGTCGATTTGTTGATAAATTACCGCTGTGATTGTTTCCGCCCATACGTCGGATTGAACTGTTCTGAAGGTAAGTAGATCATAAGGTCATAAGTGATAGGAGTAGAATTAGGTCATTTGGCCCATCAAGTCTACTCCGCCATTCAATCATGGCTGATCTATCTCTCCTAACCACATTCTTCTGCCTTCTCCCCATAACCTCTGACTCCCGTACTGCAAGGTAGTTCAAATAACTTTGAAAATTTGGGCCAGCTTTGGGCGGGCACAGTGGTGCAGCGGTAGAGTTGCTGCCTCGCAGCACCAGAGACTCTGGTTCAATCCTGACTACAGGTGCTATCTGTACGGACTTTACATGTTTTCCCTGTGACCGTGTGGGTTTCCTCTGGGTGCTCCGGTTTCCTCCCACGATCCAAAGATGTGAAGGTTTATAGGTTGATTGGCATCTGTAAATTGTAAATTGTCCCTAGTGTTTAGGATAGAACCAGTGTACGGGGTGATCGGCGCGGACTCAGTGGGCCGAAGGGCCTGTTTCCGCGCCGTATCACTAAAGTCGAAAGACAAGAAAAACTCAATGGGAAATTAGATGCAGTCGACCAGAGGGCTGATCTTGGTGCCCTTGTGTTGAAGGTTGAAGATGCGATCTGCATGTTGGCTGCATTACTGAGAAGCCCAACGTGAATCAGTCCCAACCCTCGAACAGTCTTGGAAGAAAGCACAGCTAGCGTGAACCTTCACTTTGGATTAGGTTTAGGTTTATTATTGTCACGTGTGCCAAGATGCAGATAAAAGGCTTTAGTTGGCATGCTGTCCAGTCAAATCAGATAATACTATACATGAGTGCAATCAAGCCATATATAGTGTTACAGCATTGGAGTGTAACAGTTCCAGAGAAAATGTCCAATGTACACATTGAGGGTGAAGCCATCACAAGTTTTAACATGTTTTGTATAATCTAAAATATTTAAAAGCTGTTATCGTTAACGCAAGTAATCAAAATTGTGAATGAAAAATTAGACCAATTCATATACACACTAATAGAAGAGTACACGAACAGGCCCTTCGGCCCATAATATCTGTACCGAACATGATATCAAAATAATTTCTTATCTACCTGTAGATGATCCTGTGTTCCCTGCATATCCATATGCCTATGCAAAATCCGCTATCACATCTGCCTCAACCACCAACCCTGGCAGCACATTCCAGGCACTCACCACCCTCTGTGTAAAAAAAGAAAGTTGACCTGCACGTCGCCTTTAAACTTTTAATTAAAATTAATTAAATATGTAATTAGGCAATTTTTTAATTGATTAAATTATATGTAACTAATATGAAATTCAAAAAAGTCTCTTCACATTCCCCTTGTCTCCTTACTCCCAGGCTGAGTATGACCACTGAGCTGAATGGACAACAGTGAATCAGGTGAAGGTAGACACAAAAAGCTGGAGCAACTCAGCGGCTCAGGCAGCATCTCTGGAGGAAAGGTACATGTGACGTTTCGGGGTTGAGACCCTTCTGAAGTCTGACCCAGTCTGAAGAAGGGTCTCGACCCGAAACATTACGTATTCTTTCTCTCCAGAGATGCTGTCCAACCCTCTGAGTTACTCCAGCTTCTTGTGTCTATCTTCGGGTTAAACCAGCATCTGCAGTTCCTTCCCTCACAGTGAATCAGCCTCCTGTTTTATACCCTGGCACCAGGCTAGCACATTGCTGGGATCTCCCAGCACACTGTTCCACCATTAGAGTTCAACAGCAGAGTGGAGTGACAGAGGTGGGGGGCATCTGACAGTCAGTGAGTCTAGAGGTCTAGTATGTACACATATATTGGGGACTGACTTCTCATTTCAGCAGTTTTCCTCTGTAACGTCAGGGGCAGTGTTGCAAGATTAACCCTGAAGTGCATTAATGACAAAACGTTAACACCAATAGTAGAAACAAAGAACGGCAGATGCGCTGAGTTAATTAGACACTCTGTGTACTCTAACAAAAACAAACCAGGTTACAAGTCACAGCTAGAAATGTTTCACATTTTAAAATTTAAATGTATAATTTTGAATTTAAAACTGCATTTGCCAGTGCAGTCCCTTTACTGTAAGTATACTAGTTTGCAAAACCTTTATTTGCATCTCCATTTTAACATTGATATCTGAATTAAACAGGTGCGATGCAACTCATGTTTAGTTTGCTGCATGATATGTTGGAATATGATTCAGCTTTCTGTTGCCGGCCCTGTTTTGTTCTGGCCTTTTCTTGCCTCCAGTTACCCCCTTTTAGTTTGAAGAAGGGTTACGACGTTTGAAGAAAAGTCACCTCTTCCTTTACACAGATGCTGCCTGACCCGCTGAGTTACTCCAGCACTTTGTGTCTATCTTTGGTATAAACTAGCATCGGCAGTTCATTCCTACAGATGATTCAACTATTGACTATGGGCAAAATGAGCAAGAGTGAAACATCTGCCTGTTTTAAACCCTTGGCCCATATTCTCTCCCATTCATCACAATAACAAGAAAAAAGTCAGACAGAATGCAAAGCAGATGTTGCTATGGTTTCATTGGTTTTGTTAAACCTGCATCTATCCCATCGCTTAGTTATGCAGTTGGATTTTACTTACATTTTTCTAATACAGGAACTCTTTAAGTAGAAAGATGCAAAATGCTGGAGTAACTCAGCGGGACAGGCAGCATATCTGGATAGAAGGAATGGGTGATGTTTTGGGTCTTCAGAACTCTTCATGTATATTTTTTCAGCAAGAATGCTAGTCTGATTTGTATTGTGACAGTAATTATTGTTTGACGAGTGTGACTCTGTACATGAGAATGTACATAAGGTCTGTACCTCATGCACACAACTCTGTACATGCCGTTGTAATCTAATTTGCCTTTTGTTTTTTTTTAACAGAATTAATCGCGGGTAGGTTTGGCACTGAAGGTTCCAAAGGCTACGCTTTGTTTACCATTGATGACGATCCAGGAGAGGAAGTGAACATATCCATGTTTGTTCGTTCCCGCAAACCAAACGGTCTGTTACTGATGCTGAGGAATAGTAGTGTTCCGTACCTACAGCTGGAGTTAGACGCTGGTCATGTGGTGGCCCAATCTCCTCCGTCTCAACCTCTCACCAGTCATCACTCCATTACCGACGGCGACATCTATCTAATAACTGTGGAGATAAAACAAAACCAACTGAAGCTGGTCGAGTCGGGTCGAGTCGTAGGACATGTTCCAATTCCCCCAGTTAGAGTGCAGGCTGGTGATGTGGCTTTGATTGGAGGCCTGCCAAATCAGATGGAACTTGCCCAAGACGCAAGTTACTTTGAAGGATGCATCCAGGATATAAAAATCAACAACAAGAGACTTGAGTTTTATCCCATTGCAGTCTCCGGGGAGTCTTACAGTAACAGGAAACTAGTAAATATAACAAGTGGCTGTGCTGGAAACAATACCTGTCAGGTACAGTAAACAGAGTGCAGTTCACATCCTTATTACATCAAACAGAGAACAGTACAGCACAGGAATCGGCCCTTCCGCCACAATGTTTATGCCAAACTTGATAATGATCTCATCGACCTGCTCATGATCCATTTCCCTCTATTCCCTGCCTCCCTTCCATTGACTCCATCTACACTTCACGCTTCATATAGCACTTTACTTTTAGAGAAACAGTTTGGAAACGGGTCCTTTGGTCCACTGAGTCTGCTACGTCCAGTGATCACCCACTATCCTGCAGATTAGGAACAACTTGCAAACCTGCTTATCTGTCGAATATTGGAGGAAACCAGAGTGCCTGGAGAAAACCCCCCCACACACAGGGAGAACGTACAAACTCCATACTGACAGCACCCGTTATCAGGATTGAACCTGGGTCTCTGGTGCTGTAAGGCTGCAACTCTGCCACTGTGCAGTCCCACTATTTTTGAACTGTTGGATTCAGTGTCTTTAAATTGAATCTGTGAGACGTAATTTTTAATTTTGTAATGATTTTGTTTCTGCTTACCTAGTTCAGCCCTTGTTTGAATGGTGGCGTCTGCTCGTCCAGCTGGGATGGCTTTGTCTGCTCCTGCCCTCCGAATATCTCTGGGAAAACCTGCAGCCTGGTGCAGTGGTGTCAGCTCGACCCTTGTCCGCAGGGTTCACGGTGCCACTTGCTTGGAGATGGGTTTGATTGTGAGTGGGCAGCTTTCCAGTCTACCCAACCCATGTGTTCTTGGAAAAGCAGTGACACTACCGATCATCATAGAGTGTGGATTAAAGCCCCTCTTTGAGAATTCTATCCATGCAGAACTATGATCTGTTTGTAACAAGGGCATCCTCATTGTAGATTGGATTGCTTGTCAATCTTGTGTGTTCTGCTCAATAAAATCTTTTCTTTAGACTTTAGAGATACAGTGCCGCCCAGCGATCACCCCGTACACTAGCACTATCCTACACACGAGGCACAATTTACAATTTTACCAAAGCCAATTGACCTCCAAAACCTTTATGTCTTTGGAATGTGGGAGAAAACCAGAGCACCCGGAGAAAACCCTTGCGGTCACAGGGAGAACGTACAAACATACAGACATCACCCGTAGTCAGGATTGAACCGGGGTTTCTGGCACTGTAAGGCAGCAACTCTACCGCTGTGCCACTGTGCCACCCGAACAAGTCAGTGTCAGTGTTTTCTGGGCATCCTGCTTCCTGAAATGGGATAGACTTGAAATTCTTTCAGGCATTTTGAAAAAACTCTTAAGACATGGAAAATGCCTTCAGTCATTGGAAAGTGCTGTCAGGTGTTGGAGGGCAACCTGGACAAGGGGCTTCCAGTTGCCACATCTGCCCTGGAACTTGCCTTGGCCCATTGCTTAGCTTTAGAACATGCAATAGTACAGCACAGGAACAGGCCCTCTTGCCCACAATGTCTGATCCGAACATGATGCCAAGACCAACACCAACTGCACATAATCCATATTCCACCAGATCCACGTGCCGATCTTTTAAACGCCACTATCACATCTGCTTTCAATACCACCCCCCGCAGTGTGTTCCAGGCCCTCACCACCCTCCGTGTAAAACAAAATTACCCCGTGCATCTTTGAACTTTACCCCCCTCACCTTAAAGCTATGCCGTCTAGTATTTGCGAAGTGTAAAAGATTGGCACAGCAGTGAGCATCACAGTGATCGCACAACCCTTCTCTGTTAACACAGTTGTCCACAAAGTCCACAAATTTAAATGAGCGGCAAAACACCTCCTCTATGAGATACTTGTGTAGATCCAAACATGGAATCTGGACAAGCACAGATGTGTACACAGTGACTGGGGCATAATTGTATCTAAGATAGACACAGATTTCTGGAGTAACTCAGTGAGTCGGGCAGCATCTCTGGAGAAAAGGAATAGGTGACGCTTCAGGTTGGAATCCATCTTCAGGCTGAATGTCACCTATTCCTTTTCTCCAGAGATGCTGCCCGACCCGCTAAGTTACTCCAGCATTTTGAGCGGATCTTCGGTATAAACCAGCATCTGCAGTTCTTTCCTACGCATAATTGTATTAGTTCCCCTCGTCCCCTCCCAGATGTGTTGTCCAAACCTGCTAACTATTGGAGGATACAAAAGAATTACAAACTTCTGAATTTTATGAGAGAAGTATTGATAAATAATGATTTTAAATCACAAAATCAATATTGATAAGACAGTAAATATATATTTTTTAAATGCAACTTTATTCCCACCATTGGGAATTACAACACTTTGAGGAAGTATGCTACTCAAGGATGTATCTTGAACAGCCCTATACCATGGGTTGAACAGACTGGTGCAAAGTAACAGTATAAAGTTGACAATAGTGTTCTTTGATATATTTGCACCAAAATAGTAAGATTAAACGAGAACTTACCAGTTTGAAGTTTGATCTGTATTTTATGAGGAGTTACGATGAGGGATTACGTGAAGAACCCGCTCAGCACGCATGCGCGGCATACTTCCAAGCAGCGGTGTGGAATCACAGATAGACACAGATATTTGAAGTAAACATAGTAAAGAAAAGTAGACATCAGTTATTTAGTTTGATCCATATAATGAGGGTGGGAGCGGAGGGCACATAATCCCTCATCGTAACTCCTCATAAAATACAGATCAAACTTCAAACTGGTAAGTTCTCGTTTAATCTTACTATTTTACTTTGGAGTCACGTGAGTGACTATGTGAAGACTTCAAAGCTCTGTGATTTCAAACCGTGTAACAGTTTTATTTCACTCACTGCCCAAGTTCTTGAGGGAGGAAGTGTTATCGTAACCAACCAATGCATCTGTTTTTCGAGAAACAAAAGGTATTTATTAACAATAACAAAAAATAATTGCTCCCCCGGGCTTAAATTAAATATTTGCATCTTGTAATATTCTGGCTGCAAATAAATCAGGTTTCGTCAACGGCTTATTATAAAAAGTTCTGAATGTCGTTTCCCTCGACCATCCTGCTGTATTCAGAATATGGTCAACCGGTACGTCCATTCTCTCTGCCGTTGATGTAGATGCTGCCCTAGTGGAATGAGATTTAAATGTATTAGTATCTATTCCGGCAGCCTTCAGCACCCGTTTGAGCCATCTTGAAATGGTTTGGCTCGTTACCCGGCCATGAGGTTTCTTGTGGCTGACCCATAAGGGTTTTTCACTCCCTCTGATATTATAGGTTGTGTCGATGTAATGTTGTAGATGGGTCACCACACACAACTGTGGCTCTGGTGGGTAGGCCCGGAATACCACTACTGGATTGGCTGTTCCTGGCCTGCTTTGTTTCACCAGACCCTGTATGCTGAATGCAATATGATCTGGGGTGGTCACCATGTTGTCCAGCCTCAGCATGTGTAGAGACTGGACCCTCTGAGCGGATACCAGTGATCCCTTCATCATGGTGTAGATGGGCCAGGAACTCCAGTACATTGGTGGCTGTGGCTGTTGCATACGTTGTTCCTGTTTCCTGGCAGTACTTCTCCCATTTTTTGATGCTGGTTAGGTACTGCCTCTTGGTGGATGTTCGCAGGGATGCTGACATGGTGGTGGTGGTTTGTTCGGACAGTCCCAGTTCTAGGTAACGTCTGTTCAAAACTGCAACCCAGGAGATTGATTTTCTCATGGCATGGGTGGCTTATGCCTGATACTGGTTGAGTTAATAATCCTGGATCACTGGGAAAAACCATTGGTGATTCAACCACCATGTCATGCAGGACTGGGAACCATGGCTGTGTAGGCCAGTCGGGCACCATCAAAATACCTGAAGCAGAGTCCATCTGTATTTTGCGAAGTACCCGACTGATGAGGCAGAAGGGAGGGAAAGCATAGAAGACGAAATTTCCTCAATCCAGCGTGAAAGCATCTACCGCTGCTGCCTCTGGGTCTGGTTCCCATGCGACATACATAGGTACCTGGTGATTTAGCCTTGATGCAAATAAATCAATATCTGGCATTCCATATTGCTTAATAACTTTCGCAAATACTTTAGGATTTAACATCCATTCGATGTTATCATTGAATTTGCGTGACCTGGTGTCGGCTACCGTGTTTAGCTTACCTGGTAGGTAAGTAGCTGATAGCCAAATATGTCTTTCGACACACCAATGCCAAATTATATTGACCAATTTGTCGCATGATAATGATTTTATGCCGCCCATATGGTTAATGTAAGCCACCACCGTAGTATTATCAATTTGTAACCAAACATGCAAGTGCCGCATATTAGATACATATGCTTTTAAACCATAAAAGGCACCCAACATCTCTAAATAGTTAATGCCCAGTGTGAGTAGTAAAGATGACTCTATGTTAGTCCACCTCCCACCTGGATATGGAGTTAGTCGCTCCCCAGCCTTGAGCACTGGCATCCGTTTGAATAACTAAAGTAGGGTTAGTGATGAAGATAGGGCTGAAACTATGCCAAACGTTTTCTGCCCACCACTGTAGATCTGATATTGCTGCAGTGGGTAATTTCATGATACGATCATAGTGACCTTTATGTCGTTTTAGTGCCTGTACCTTTGCTCTTTGTAAATTTTGATAGTGCAAAGGTCCGAATTGTGTAGCCGGAAATGCTGCTACCATTTTTCCAATTATTCTTGCTACTTGTCGGATAATTGGTCGCTCGTTGACCATTAGATTGTTGCATGACTGTGCTAATTCAACCATTTTTGCCTTTGGCAAGGTAACAGTCATATGGACTGAGTTAATTGTGAAGCTCAGGTAGTCCATGATAGTGGATGGCTTCAATTTAGATTTATCTGGATGTAGGACAAACCCCAGAGTTTCCAGGAGCTGTTTTGTGGCTGATAATGCTGCCACAGCCAATTCCATCGTTTACCCTACTATCAGAATATCATCCAGATATGCCATGACAATATGTTTTTGTTTTCTTAGTATTGCCATGGCTGGTGTCAATATTTTGGTAAATAATCTTGGGGCTGAAGTTAGGACATTAGGCAATGCTTTATATTGCCATCGCTGCCCCATCCAGATAAATTTTAGGTATCTGCGATGATCCTTGTATATGGGTACTAGATAGTAAGCATCTTTAAGATCAATGTTTGCCATGAAGTATCCTTTGAAAATCAGTTGTTTGGCAGTAACAAATGTCTCCATTTTGAAATGTATATACTTAACAAATTTGTTTAGTGATGTTAAGTCAATGATGATGCGACAACCACCATCTTTTTTAGTTTTAGTGAATATATTCGATACAAATTCCAAAGGTTCATGTTTGGTCTTTTCGATGACCCCCTTTGTGATAAGTCTCACCAGTTCAGCTTGTCCCTCACGTTTCTCTTTGACGGAGGGAGAAAATACCCTTTGGGGCAAATGTTGAACTGGCCGCGATTTTTCTGACATGAATTGTATTTTATATCCACTAATGCTGTTGAGTATATACTTGTCACTAGTGACATTATCCCATGCTGTTTTGAACAAGTGTAATCTCCCTCCTGTTAGTAAAGCACCCTTACTCTCTATATGCTGGCAGGAACCAGACCCACCTACCTCCAGGGTTATTGTCGTTTGTTCTGTTTCCTTGTGTTCGTGAAGATTTTTCTTGTCTGACGTGTTGGCGATGTTGGGGGTTGGCGCATTTTCCATGGGGTCCGCTCTGTGCCCTGATCTAAAAAAGATCTTTGGGGATAAAATGCGGTCCTTGAGCTTTCACCAGTCCCATATTGAGGACGTCGACTGGTGGATGCCGTGGGGTGCTGCCGCTTGGGTATTGTAAGTCTTGGTTTGCTCGTCCCGGGGCCTGCCCTCATGAGGTTGAAAGTTTTTGATGCCTCTTCCATGTCCTTCAACTTTTTGTTGAGGTCCGTCCCGAATAACAGAGCGTCCGTCTCTGCGGCTGGGGTTTTACACAAGCCAGCAAATTTGGGATTGAGGGCAGGTCTTATGATTTCCCGCCGGAAGTTGTTAATTTCGTACTGCGTGTTGCACATTAATGCCAGTACATCCTGCTGGCAGGTATCCATCTCCGTGTCTTCCACAGAACGAGCAAAGGCTGTGATGGCCGACGTCAGGAGCCTTAGGATCCGCTGTAGCTTAACTTCATAGTTGCGCATGTGTGCCCCCACGTGCCCCCAGATTTGGCTGTTTACAGTCAGCACTCTGAGGGCCTCACAGTTCTCTGGTGTTTTGTAGAGATCCATTGCCTCAGAGAGCACCTTGGCCTGCAAGGGCTTATTTGAAAGCTGATTAATGCTGGCCGCTAATTTCGGTTCCAGCGGTCTTCCAGCACGTGGGGTTGCTACATAGCGGTCCACCACACCCAGCAGCTCTTCCTGCTCCTGCACCTCCTGCATACTCCCGATCTCGTCCGCCAACCCCTGTTGCAGACCAGCCCAGTCCTGGTCACCAATGCTAGCCTCCAGTAATGAGGGAGCAGAGGGCAGTGTACAGAACACTGTGGAGGGGGTGCCTGACCTCCCTCCGCGAGAGTGCTTTTCCTGCACTCGCTGGAGTACTTGCTCCAAGAGCCGTTCCATGCGGCTCATGCGGCTGTGTCTCCTCCGTTTAGGTGGAGACGTGTCCCCGTCCGACGAGTCGGAAACCACCGGCCGGTTGGTTTTACTGGCGGATTTTTTCCCAGTCCGATGTTCAGGCATTAGCGGGACTGGGCTTGGCACGGGGGTCAGGGATGGTGGACCGCTCTACGAGCGGTCCCGCCACCTGTTGCTGTCCCCCTGAAATTGAACGCTCCTCTGGTGGAGTTTTGTGGGGGGCAGTTCTCTTTGAGAGTTTTTTCCTCAGTGTACTCATCTCTGTAAAATAGAAAGAACACACACAACTCTCCTCTCCGTTAGTTTCCATCTTCAGTGTACTTACCTAACGGTCCGTTTTTTAAACCTGCAGCTGGAGAGCCTGACTCCAGCTGCCGCCGCTTGTTGCACTGCTGGCGTAAAATGCCGCGCATGCGCGCTGAGCGGGTTCTTCGCGTAGCCACTCACGTGACTCCGAAGTAAAATCAAAGATGTTAACCAGAATTAACTTATTTAGGACCTCTATATGTAGTGAATGTTATACCTAGTAGATGGACTTAACTGAACAATCCACACAATCTGCAAGGTTAACTTTAAGATGGATTAGCCTTAACGTTATTCTCGGAGTCAGGCATTCTTATACATCTGTTGCACCACTGTGAAATTAGGATTAATTGATCATTTAAATTCCCTGCCAGTACCCTCTGGTTTATTGATAGGAAACCTCTAAAATAATAACAATTAGATTGTTAGAAACCTGCATGCGATAATGATATTTTTGGTTACAGAACTGAAATGGTCCAAAATGTAATGTCGCACATGATATACAGTAGCATGATATTAGCATATAATGGGATTCACAGTGGTGTCACTGCCTTCATTGATTAAAAAATACAGCACGGAAACAGGCCCTTCGGCCCACCTCCCTTCCATTGACTCCATCTACACTTCATGCTGCCTCGGCAAGGCCAGCAGCATCATCAAAGATGAGCCGCACCCTGCCACTCCCTCTTCTCCCCTCTCCCATCGGGCAAGAGGTATAGATGTGTGAAAATGCACACTTCCATATTCAGGGACAGTTTCTTCCCAGCTATTATCAGATAACTGAACCATCCTACCAACAACTAGAGAGCAGACCTGAACTAGTATCCGCCTCATTTGGTGACCCTTTGTGCTATCTTTGATTGGACTTCACTGCGTTTACCTTGCACTAAATGTTATTCCCTTATCATGTATCTTGAATCACTATGAATGGCTTGATTGTAATCATGTATTGTCTTACCGCTGACTGGATAGCACGCAACAAAAGCTTTTCACTCTACCACGGTACACGTGTCCATAAACCTAACTAACTGAGACCACTCTGACCATCGCTCACCTGTTCACACTAGGTTAATGTTATCCCATTTCACATCTACTCCCTACACACTAGGGGCAGAGGCCAATTAACTCTGAATGCTTTTTTGCCAACAATATTATGATGTCTTAAGTAAATACATTTGCTCCAATTAACGATTAACTAATTGCTGGAGGGTTTCCACATACTGTACCAGTTTCAAGCTTTGTGAAGTCCAGATACGCTGGGAGGGGGGTGGGTTTAGAACTCATTCCGTTGAGCAAACAATGGTGCGAGATGTTTTTAAAGTACATCTGTGCAACTTCACACATGTCGATGTTTGTAAAGTAAAGTTTGAGTTAAAATTCAGTGCCCGGCAGATGTGCATACTACAGATGCTGGAATTTGGTGAAGAAAGGTTACAAGAAACCCTGCCGCAATGAACAACGTAATATTCAGAAAATGATCAGAATTACACGTGTATTGAAAAGCTTCCATCTGCATGTATTTACCATTATTTTCTAGTTTAATTCTCCTATCCATGTACCTGTCTAAATGCTTCTTAAACCTTGTAATTGTACATGCCTCCTCTGGCAATTCTTTCCAGACACCTATCACCCTCTGTGTACAAAAAGTTGCCCTTGGGTTCCTATTAAATCTTTCCCCCCCCCCTCAGCTTAAACCCATGTCCTCGGGTTCTCGATTCCCCTACCCTGGGTAAAAGACTGTGGATTTACCCAATCTTTTCCTTTCATGATTTTGTACACCTACATACAGTAAGATCACCCATTTCCCTCAAAACCTATCCTATCCATGTACCAGTCCAAATGTGTCTTAAACATTCACAAATATTTTATCCTCTTGCAAAGAATGCTGAAATTATCAATGTAAGCCTGGGGTAACGTTGCTTCTTCTTGTGTTAATTGCAGGCCTTGTTCATGCCACGTTCAAAGGAGAGCAAAGCTTGACATTCAGAGGGAATGGCAAAATTAAGCGGGATCTCACCAACATTACTTTCAGCGTTCGAACGAAGGAATCGAACGCCGTCGTGCTCCATGCTGTGAAGGAGCAAGACTTCATCACCATTGGCATCCAGCAGTGCCATCTCATATTGATGATAGGTGGTGGAAAGGGCAGGGGCAACCTGAGTCTCCTCAGCTCAAAGCCAATAAGCGATGGTGTTTGGCATGATGTTACTCTGCACATGACCCATCCCTCGCTTCAGCAATCCACGTGGCAGATGGAGGTCGACCAGACGGACGGGACTGTGACCAGTCTCTCCGACAACGGGAACCTGAACTTCCTGAGAGAAGGAGCAGACATTAACCTGGGCTCTGGAGGCTCAGAGAAAGCAGGCAGCTTCAGAGGTTGCTTGAACACCATGAGACTGGGTGGGATCTCCTTGCCGTACCTGGCAACCGATAACGTGCGCATTGTCAGCCCGCAGCAGGAACAGTTTATACAACCGTCCTTCACTAGCATATCGCGGGGCTGCCCCGGGGAAAGTGTTTGTGCATCCGATCCGTGTGCAAACAATGGCAACTGCGAGGACATGGTCAGTTACTACCAGTGCAGCTGCCCGACGGGCTGGACAGGCAGCAACTGTGAAGAGGACATTGATGATTGCTGGTCGAGTCCTTGCATCCATGGCCACTGCACGGACCGAGTCTCTGCGTACCGGTGTTCCTGCCTGCCCGGCTACACCGGCACCAATTGTGAAGCGAAGATCGACAACTGCCCAATGCACAGGTGTGCCAATGGAGCTACCTGTATCAATGCCATAGCCGGTTACTCGTGCAGGTGCACCAGTAACTTCACTGGAAGATTCTGTCAGTAAGTAAACTTTAGACTTTACTTTAGACTTTAGAGATACAGTGCGGGAACAGGCCCTTCGGCCCACCGAGTCCATGACGACCCGCGATCACCCCGCACTATCCTACACCCTCGGGACAATTTTACAAATTACAGAAGCCAATTGTAGATTGGATTAGTTGTGAAACTTGTGCTCTGATTAATAATATATTTTCTTCAGACTTTACGCATCCAGAGCGGAAACAGCCACTTCTGCCCGCTGAGCGCAGGTGAACCAGCAATCTCCCCTACACTAGCACCATCCTACACACTAGGGGCACTTTACAGAAACCCATTAAGCTGCAAACCTGCATGTCTTTGGAGTGTGGGGGGGAATCGGAGCACCCGGAGAAAACCCACACGGCCACAGGGAGAAAGCCTTTTCAGGTAGAAATTAGTGGTGATCTGGAACTCACTGCCTGTAAGGGCAATAAGCTTTCCAGGGGGAAATTTGAGGGAAAATAACTTTAAGCGCCAAGGCAAAAAGAGCCAGGCAACGGGACTGAGAAGACTGCTGTGCAGGGATAGTATCAACTCAACGGGCCAAATGGCTGTCGTGTAAACCATTATTATTGCATGATCCTATGAGTTAATTGTTGTTTTAAGCAAAACATGCACAAACTTGCGAAAAAGAGCCCTCTCGTGGACAGGAAATCTGCTCTTGGAGGCACATCAGGTCAGTAACAGGCTTTTTAATGGAACCGGTATTGCGAGATCTTGGGCAGACACCTCGTCAATTCCCTGTAAGTCGGGGGTCAAAGCGAATGAGAAAGTAATTGGGATGTGCACAGTCTTACTGTACCTTGTCCCAGGCACCAATTCTGCCTGCACCTTCACACTGATATTTCATGCCTCATAAAATGACTGTAAGTGGGTACAACCCAATTTTACAACCCGCTGGAACACAAAGTGCTGGAAGAACTCAGTGGGTCGGGCAGCATCTGTGGAAGGAATGGACAGATGACGTTTTGGGTCAGAACCCTTCTTCGCGCCTGCTGCAAGATGGCACGGAAGCCGGGTGATCTGTGTGTGTGTGTGGTGGTCCCAGAAGTGGATCTGCAATCATTCATTACAATCGTTCCACTCTTTCAAATCTTTATTTCAACATTACTTATTCCTTACTAACTATGTTCTTCTTAATCTACTGGACTCTATCTTGCACTAAACTTTATTCCCTTCATCCTGTGTCTGTACATTTTCGACAGCTTGAATGCAACCATGTACAGTCTTTGCGCTGACTGGTTTTCACTGTAGCTCGGTACACTTGACTATGATAAACTAAACTAAACTCTTACTTGGTTGCTATTTCTTTGCAACTTAGTTGACTGGCTAATAATCGAGCTCTGGTGATATTAAATAATCTTAAATAAGCTAAAAAACTGTTACAGATTTTACTATTTTCTTCAACACTCAAAAGATTCTTAATAAAATGTCAAATGTTTTTGAGGGAAATGAGTGATGCCTATTTGAAATATAATCACAAACTTTGAATTATTAATAACCTACAGAGAGCAAATTTAATTATATGATCGCTGTATAAGCTTGAGACTGAATTTTCCATGCATTGTTTGATCTTAGACGCTGAACAGTCTGTTCTAGATATCACAACAAACTTGCATAACAATTCAGGCTTTCTTAAGACTATTTTCTCTTTTAAAATGCCTGACAGTGGTATCTATAAATGATTCACAACTTGAGACCTATGACGAAATGTGCAGGAAGGAACTGCAGATGCTGGTTTAAACCAAAGATAGACACAAAAAGCTGGAGTAACTCCACAGGTCAGGCAGCATCTCTGGAGAAAAGGAAAAGGGATGTGACGTTTGAGGTCGAGACCCTTCTTCAGACTGAGAGTCAAAGGGGATATAGAACAAATGAATGACAGACATGTAAAAAAGTGACGATGATTAAGGAAACAGGCCATTGTTAGCTGTGGGTTAGGTGAAAACGAGTTACAGACAATGAAACTCAACAAGACGACTTTGAAACCGGTATGACTTGGGTGTGGGAGGAATGTAAGGGTTACTTGAAGTTAGAGAAATCATTTTCACACCACTGGGATGTAAGCTGCCCAGGTGAAATATGAAATGCTGTTTCTCCAATTTACGTTTGGCCTCACTCTGACAGTGGAAGAGGCCCAAAACAGAAAGGTCACTGTGGGAATGGGAAGGGGAATTAAAGTGTTTGGCAACCGCGAGATCAGGGAGGCCCAGGCGGACTGAGTGAAGGAAACCCATGACGTTCACTTTCGCATTACACAATGTAATCATTGTTTTTGATTTAAAGATACAGCGTGGAAACAGGACCACCAAGTCCACACTTTCCATCGATCACCCGTCCACACTAGTTCTACATTATCTCACTCTCTCACCCGCACCCTACACACAAAGGGCAATTTGCATTTAATTTAGAGACACGGCACGGAAACAGGCCCTTCTGCCCACCAGGACCACACAGACCATCGATCACCCGTACGCACTAATTTTATGTTTCAACATTTCTTTTGAAAGCAAGAATGCAAGGGGGATGAAGAGACTTGACATGTAACTGTGCCAAAATGTTTCCTCTGCCTATAGAGATCAATAATTAATAGAGAATTAATGTCCTGTTGCCCTAGATATCTGAGATTATCTATTACTTTCTGCAATGATGGGAAGACAAATTGGACATGTTACAATGGAGGTAAATGTACCAAGGAGAGGAACAGCAGTTGTACCTGCCCCGTAGGATTCGCTGGAAGCCAGTAAGTGAAACACAGATTACATGTGGTATATTCTGATTGACTCCGTACCAATGGGGGGAGGTGCTCAGAGATGAAATGTTTTCTTGCGGGTAACAGTGGAAGAACAGACAGAAAACCTTTGAGTACAATGTATTCCAGACTGTTCTACATAGTGATCTGAACAAAACCACAATGTATGATGAGCGTTTGACGGCACTAGTCCCCGTTTTCGCTGGAGTTTAGAAGGATTGTGGGGGGGGGGGTGGAGACCTCATTGAAACTTACCAAATAGTGAAAGGCCTGGATAGTGGAAACGGAGAGGATGTTTCCACTAGTGGGAGAGTCTAGGACCAGGGGGCAGAGACTCAGAATTAAAAAGGAGATAAGGAGGAATTTCTTTAGCCAGAGGGTGATGATTGTGTGGAATTCATTGCCACAGACGGCTGGGGAGGCCAAGCCAATGGTATTTTCTAAAGCGGAGATGGACAGATTCTTTGATTAATAAGTGTGCCAAAGGTTATGGGGAGAAGGCAGGAGAATGGGGTTGAGAGGGAAAGATAGATCAGCCATGATTGAATGGTGATGTAGACTTCATGGCCAAATTGCCTAATTCTGCTACTATGAATTATGAACGTATGATTCAAATCAAGATCAATATAGACAGGAACCTAGATAAACTGTAACAGCATAAGATAGAATTACATCAAATTAAGTCAAAACCGATTCGGGATTTATGACAATAAAACACTCGACAATTAAAGGAAGATCATCACCATATGAAGAGACAGTATGAAATCATGATCATCAGTGCTACTTTTTTTGTGGACAAAAAGATGCTGGTCTGCATCAATTAAAAATTAATTTTCAGTATGTTTTTTTTTGCATAATTGTATTTGCATCATCCTCCCCACATCCACTCTAAAGGCCCTGTCCCACGATGCGAGTACACCCAAGAGCTCTCCCGAGTTTAAAAAAAATGTAGAATGTACGTAGCGGGTACGTCGGAGCTCATGGATGTCTCGTAGCGGCTTGTAATGCTAACGGCAGGTACTCGGGAAACGCGGAAACTCGTGAAGTTTTTTCAACAGTGTGAAAAATTTCCAAGAGTAAAAAAATACTTGTGATGAACTCACCACGAGTTTGATTTTTTTTTTTAACTCGGGAGATCTCTTGGGTGAAAGCGCATCGTGGGACAGGCCCTTAAGCCTTTCATTATTTGGTAGGTTTCCATGAGATCGCCAATCACCACCACCGTGCTGTTGGCCAAAGGCTTCCTGTAACGGTGGTATATTTCCAAGTCTGCGTTGTGCTGAACCTTGAGGGGAAGCTGTAGGTGGTGGTGCCCCCATGCACCCGCTGGCTTTCTTCTTCTTGGTGGTGGAGGTAGAGGTCATGGGTTTGGGAGCTAAGTGAAGCGAGCGACTTCAATGTGTTTTGTGGGCGGCACCAAAGTTGCAGCCAAGGTGCGGTGCTGGTGAAGGGGTGAACACTGAGGGCGGAGGAGATGCTGCCAGGCGGACAGGTTGTTGATCCCGGATGGTGTTGAGCTTCTTCTGTGTTGTCGGAGCTACACCTATCCAGACAGCTACAGAGATCCGCAAAACCGTTGCATGAACAACCAAATCTATCAAGTCTTGAAAGTGAACTTGCCACGGAAGGCTGTGGAGGCCAAGTCAATTGATATTTCTAAGGCAGAGATAGATAGATTCTTGATTAGTACGGGTGTCAAAGGTTGTGGGGAGAAGGCAGGAGAATGGGGTTAGGGGGGAGAGATAGATCGGCCTTGATGGAATGCGGAATACACTTGATGGGCCGAATGGCCTAATTCTGCAAGCACTTATGAACTTGTGAAAATGATTCATAAAATTGTAATCAAATATTTACTGCCACTGTTATCAGCCACATTCCTCAGTCTGATTTAGGACGGTGTCTCTTATCGAAAGCCAGTTGTGCAGAGTTGTTAAAACACGAGTAAACTATATTTGTCTGGGGTACTTCTTCCTCAAATCTTGCAGATGCGAAATCAACATTGATGAATGTGAATCGAGCCCTTGTCTCAACGGAGGCTTCTGCCGAAACCTGCCCCACCAGTTCCTGTGCATTTGTGACATGAACTTCGCCGGCGACCACTGCGAGTTTGATGTAAGCGACCTCTCCTTTTTCATCTCTTTATTACTCTGGCAGAACCTGTTTCAACTTCTTTCCTACCTCATTCTACGAATGGATGATGAGCCAGCAGTGGAATGGGCTTGAACGTTAAGGATAGCCCAACCAGTAAACCTGTTTACCCAAAGAGAATAGCACATTGTACGTGCCTGAATAGATCTCCATGCTGATCGCAAACAGCTTATTAACAGAAACTTGTATCAACCCTGGGAATACACAGGCACTCAAAATATGTAACATTTAACATAGATTGCCTTCGGGAAATTATTTTCTGTAAACATTTAACATTAGATGTTTCAAAATTGATTACAACACACAGCTAAAACTTGTCAGTAATTTGGGAATAAAAACATGTAGAGATCATCTCATTATAATTTGTTTGCAGTGGAGGACATCCATTTCAGCTAGTTTAAAATTCTTCTTTATGCAGAGTAAATGCACTGGGATAATCAACCATCTCAACTCACTTTGGTGTTTAGCAGTTTTAATTCACAGCTTCTGCAATTTTCCTTCAGATGAAACTGATAAATAATTAAAGATAATAAACATTGCAACGCTATCATTGCTTCCTATCAATGTATCCTGCTGTGTTCCTCATTTTCACATTCATTTTTCTTTGCATCATTCACTTTAGTCACTCGAAACAGCAGCGGATTTATTTCTCCTGACTTCCCAGTGGGTTTGTTAGTTACCATCCTATACTTATGGTCTTGAATTTTGGAAATACCTTCACCACACTTACCCCATCAAGTCCTGCACACATTTTTGACCTCTTTCAGATAGGCATTATATCTGTAAGAATTCCTAAACTCCTCATCTCTCGCTAGTTTTTAATTTTTAAAAATTCTTAAAATGGTGGGCACACCGGCGCAGCGGGAGAGTTGCTGCCAGAGACACAGTTTTGATTCTAACTAAGGGAGCGATCGTGACTACGGGTGCTGTCTGCAAGGAGTTTGTACATTCTCCCAGTGACCAAGTGGGTTTTCTTCAGTTCCCTGCCGCATCCCAAAGACATTATTCCACTTTTTAAGAAAGGCGGGAGAGTGAAAACAGGGAATTATAGACCAGTTAGCCTGACATCGGTGGTGGGGTCAATTGTAAAAGATGAAATAGCCGCACATTTGGATAGCAGTAACAGGATCAGTCCGAGGCAGCATGGATTTACGAAGGGGAAATCATGCTTGACTAATCTTCTGGAATTTTGTGAGGATTTAACTAGGAAAATGGACAAAGGAGAGCCAGTGGATGTAGTCATATATAATAACCATATAACAATTACAGCACGGAAACAGGCCATCTCGACCCCTCTAGTCCGTGCCGAACACATAATCTCCCCTAGTCCCATATACCTGCGCTCAGACCATAACCCTCCATTCCTTTCCCATCCATATAACTATCCAATTTATTTTTAAATGATAAAAACGAACCTGCCTCCACCACCTTCACTGGAAGCTCATTCCACACAGCTACCACTCTCTGAGTAAAGAAGTTCCCCCTCATGTTACCCCTAAACTTCAGTCCCTTAATTCTCAAGTCATGTCCCCTTGTTTGAATCTTCCCTACTCTCAGTGGGAAAAGCTTTTCCACGTCAACTCTGTCTATCCCTCTCATCATTTTAAAAACCTCTATCAAGTCCCCCCTTAACCTTCTGCGCTCCAAAGAATACAGCCCTAACTTGTTCAACCTTTCTCTGTAACTTAGTTGCTGAAACCCAGGCAACATTCTAGTAAATCTCCTCTGTACTCTCTCTATTTTGTTGACATCCTTCCTATAATTAGGCGACCAAAATTGTACACCATACTCCAGAATTGGCCTCACCAATGCCTTGTACAATTTTAACATTACATCCCAACTTCTATACTCAATGCTCTGATTTATAAAGGCCAGCACACCAAAAGCTTTCTTTACCACCCTATCTACATGAGATTCCACTTTCATGGAACTGTGCACAGTTATTCCCAGATCCCTCTGTTCACCTACATTCTTCAATTCCCTACCAATTACCATGTACGTCCTATTTTGATTTGTCCTGCCAAGATGTAGCACCTCACACTTATCAGCATTAAACTCCATCTGCCATCTTTCAGCCCACTCTTCCAACTGGCATAAATCTCTCTGTAGACTTTGAAACTCTACTTCATTACCCGCAACCCCACCTATCTTAGTATCATCTGCATACTTACTAATCAAATTTACCACACCATCGTCCAGATCATTGATGTACATGACAAACAACAGTGGACCCAACACAGATCCCTGTGGCACCCCACTCGTCACTGGCCTCCAACCTGACAAACAACCATCCACCATTACTCTCTGGCATCTCCCATTCAGCCACTGTTGAATCCATCTTGCTACTCCACCATTAATACCCAACCATTGAACCTTCTTAACCAACCTTCCATGAGGAACCTTGTCAAAGGCCTTACTGAAGTCCATATACACAACATCCACTGCTTTACCCTCATCAATTTCCCGAGTAACATCTTCAAAAAATTCAAGAAGATAAGTTAAACATGACCTTCCAGGCACAAATCCATGTTGACTGTTCCTAATCAGACCCTGTTTATCCAGATGCTTATATATATTATCTCTAAGTATTCTTTCCATTAATTTGCCCACCACTGACGTCAAACTAACAGGTCTATAATTGCTAGGTTTACTCTTAGACCCCTTTTTAAACAATGGAACAACATGCGCAGTACGCCAATCCTCTGGCACTATTCCCGTTTCTAATGACATTTGAAATATTTCTGCCATAGCCCCTGCTATTTCTACACTAACTTCCCTCAATGTCCTAGGGAATATCCTGTCCGGACCTGGAGACTTATCCACTTTTATTGTACCTGGTCTATCTGGACTTTAAGAAAAGTTCCACATAGGAGATTAGTGTTCAAAATTAGAGCACATGGTATTGGGGGTAGAGTGATGACGTGGATAGAAAATTGGTTGGCAGTCAGGAAACAAAGCGAAGGGGTTAACAGGTCCCTTTCAGAATGGCAGGCAGCGACTAGTGGGGTACTGCAAGGCTTGGTGCTGGGACCGCAGCTATTTACAATATACAGCAATGATTTGGATGAAGGGATTCAAAGTAACATTAGCAAATTTGCAGATGACACAAAGCTGGGTGGCAGTGTGAACTGTGAGGAGGATGCTATGAGAATGCAGGGTGACTTGAACAGGTTGGGTGAGTGGGCAGATGCAAGGCAAATGCATTTTAATGTGGATAAATGTGAGGTTATCTATTTTGGTAGCAAAAACAGGAAGGCAGATTATTACTAAATGGTTTCAAGTTGGGAAAAGGGAAAGTACAACGGGATCTGGGGGTCCTTGTTCATCAGTCAATGAAAGTAAGCATGCAGGTACAGCAGGCAGTGAAGAAAGCGAATGGCATGTTGGCCTTTATAACAAGAGGAATTGAGTATAGGAGCAAAGAGGTCCTTCTGCAGTTGTATAGGGCCCTAGTGAACCACATCTGGAGTATTGTGTGCGGTTTTGGTCCCCTAATTTGAGGAAGGACATTCTTGCAATTGAGGAAGTGCAGCATAGGTTTACAAGGTTAATTCCCGGGATGGCTGGACTGTGATATGCTTGTATACTCTGGAATTTAGAAGGATGAGAGGCTATCTTATTGACACATGTAAAATTATTAAGGGTTTGGACACGCTAGAGGCACGAAACATGTTCCCGATATTGGGGGAGTTCAGAACCAGGGGCCACAGTTTAAGAATAAGGGGTAGGCCATTTAGAACAGAGACGAGGAAACACCTTTTCACACAGAGAGGTGTGAATCTGTGGAATTCTCTGCGGTGGAGGCCGGTTCTTTGGATACTTTCAAGAGAGAGCTAGATAGGGCTCTTAAAGATAGTGGAGTCAGGGGATATGGGGAGAAGGCAGGAACGGGGTACTGATTGGGGATGACCAGCCATGATCACATTGAATGGCGGTGCTGGCTCGAAGGGCTGAATGGCCTCCTCCTGCACCTATTGTGTATTGACGTGCATTTTTGAAGGTTGATTGACTTCTGTAAATTGTCCCTAGCGTGTAGGATAGAACTAGTGTATCATTGGTCAGCGTGGACTCGATGGATAAAGGGCCTGGTTGCACGCTGTATCTCTAAAACTCAAAACTAAATGGACTCAAGGGTACTAATGGGAGCATGGCTGAGCAGCGTTCTAGCCCATCACAAATATGGCGACATAGGGAGGTGATATCTGAGATGCTTGCAAGCAGAGATCATGGGTTTGAGAAGCTGTGCTCAATTAGCCCAGGCAATTAACTTTAGTGCAGTTTGTAGCTGGCACATGTTGCAGCCATGCTGTGACGCTGGGATGCTGTGCAGGGGTGAGTGTTTAGGATGGTCGACCAAACAGGGCAGCACGGTGGCGCAGCGGTAGAGTTGCTGCCTTACAACGCCAGAGACCCAGGTTCGATCCTGACTACGGGTGCTGTCTGTACGGAGTTTGTACATACTCCCCGTGACCTGAGAGGGTTTTCCCCCAGAGCTCCGGTTTCCTCCCACACTGCAAAGACTTACAGGATTGTAGGTTAATTAATTTGCTTCAATTGTAAATTGTCCCTAGAGTGGGTAGGATAGTGTTAATGTGCAGGAATGGCTGGTCGGCACAGAGACGGTGGGCCGAATGGCCTGTTTCCGCGCTGTATCTCTAATCTAAACTAAAATAATAGAATAGAATAGAATACCTTTATTGTCATTCAGACCTTACGGTCTGAACGAAATTTCGTGCCTGCAGTCATACATACAATCATACAATAATAAACAACAATAAACACAAATTAACACCACCACAGTGTATCCTCCAAGCACCTCCTCACTGTGGTGGAGGCAAAAATCTTAGGGTTACTGTCTCTTCCCTCCTCTTCTCCCTCTGCGCTGAGGAGATTCCCCACCGGGCGATGGTACCAACAGTCCCGCGGCTCACCGAACCCCGCAAACGGGCCGGTTCAAACACCGCGGCCCGGGGGTGGTCGAAGCTGCCGCCCTCCAGTCCAGCACACGCAGCCGCTGACCCGCGGCTCAACCCAGGACTCAGGTCACCGCCTCAGAACGCCGTCCCAGCCACCGGAGCACCGTTCCAGCCCCGAGCCGGATCGCCCTCACGTGAGTACCGTTCTCCCTCGGGCTGGGCCACTCCGACGTGAGTGCCGTTCTCCCTCGGGCTGGGCCACTCCGACGTGAGTGCCGTTCTCCCTCGGGCTGGGCCACTCCGACGGGCCACAGCCCCTCATGGGAAAGTCTCTCAGCCCCTCGCCAGGCCGCTCTCACGAGAGCGCAGTTCCAGCCCCAGGCTGGGCCACCCTCACGGGAGCTCAGGGCGAGTCCTGTCAGCTGCCCCCAGAGTCCCGAGGTCGCCAGCTCCGCCATTAGGCCTCAGTGTAGACGGAGGCAGAGAAGGGGGACACGACAAAAAGGTCGTATTCCCCCGTAGGGAGAGACAGCAAGCCCCGTTTCACCCCCCCACCCCCACCCCACATAAACACGACCTAAAAACCAAAAACGTAACTAGACAAAACGAAAAAAATTAAGCAGGATCATTGGGAAGGACCAAACAGTTTTTCATACTAGGTGGAGAATCCAAGCTAATCTACCGCTGAACTAGGACCAGGGACTGAGGACAACATTGCCTAATGAGCAGTGAAGGATCCCGACCAGAAATGTCACCTATCCATGTTCTCCAAAGATGCTGCCTGTTCTGCTGAGTTGTTCCAGCACCTTGTGTCTATCTCTGAGCTCAGTAGAACCTCCACTGGTGGAGCGCAGTGGAGATGCTGCAGATTGCAGGGTGAATCATCTATTGGGCCTTAAAGGGCTAGCATCCCACAACCATTATTAATTTGTTATCTGGACTTTTGAGCTTGAGAGATATCAGGCAAACGTGTTATTAATTTCAGGGAAGTGAATAATAAAATTATATATCAGCAGTGCAGCCTCTCAAATCAAAGGCTTCAGCCAACTCACCAACCTCCTGCTGGAAAGGGTGCAGAGAAGATATACGAGGATGTTGCCAGGACTCGAGGGCTTGAGCTATGGGGAGCGGTTGAGCGGGCTAGGAAATTATTTATTTGAGCGCAGGAGGCTGAGGAGCGATCTTATAAGACCATGAGAGGATTCGATATGGTAAATGTCTTTTACTCAGAGTAAGGGAATTGAAAACCAGAGGACATTGGTTTAAAGTGAGGGGGGAAAGGTTTAATAGTAATCTGAGGGGCATCTTTTTTTACGCAAAGGGTGATAGGTATATGGAACAAACTGTCAGAGGAGACACGTACTATTACAACGTTTAAAAAAACATTTGGACAAGTACATGAATAGGATACGTTTAGAGGTATATGGGCCATGCGTGGGCAGGTGGGACCAGTGTAGTTGGGGCATGTTGTTCAGTGTGGGCAGGTTGGGTCTATTTCCACACCGTATGACTCTATGACTCCTGAGGGAATGTTGTACTTTGGAATAAAATCAGCAGGTCATCTTGATCACCAGTAGCGTCTTCACCAACTCAGGTCAACTTTGGCAAATCAAAACCCGCCCCTGCAATGGCACTCTTACCCATTGATCATCAAGGGAATGCCACCTGCCACTGCCCTGGTCATGATTGGAATCATAGATGTAAAGCTAATATGTTAACGGACGACAATTCTCTGGGACATTTGGCTTCAAAATAGAGAGAAATATACCATTAAATGGAACGGTTGCTCAGCAATCACAATATCTATACTTCATTAATAAATAGTAAAGCATTAGATCTAAGCACAAAGTGCTGGAGAAGGGTCCTGACCCAAAATTACCCCTGCCCTTTCCCTCCACACCTGTTGCCTAAACCCCTGAGTTCCTCCAGCACTCTGTGTTTTGCTCAAGATTCCAGCATGTGTATTTTCTTGCATCTCCAACCAATAGATCCAGGTTAGACACAAAATGCTGGAGTAACTCAGCGGTTCAGGCAGCATCTCTGGAGAGAAGGAATGGGTGACGTTTCGGGTCGAGACCCTTCTTCTGAAACATCACCCATTCCTTCTATCTTGAGATGCTGCCTGATACAGCATTTTGTGTCTATCTTTGGTGTAAACCAGCACCTGCAGTTCCTTCCAACACAACAGGTCCAGGAGTTCTGCAACTAATTACATTTCTCTTGGCTCAGATCACCCCATCACTGATGCATTTTTAAGCCTTTAAAACATGCTTTGCCTTAGTGATGGGGTGATAATTGGGCCCCGTTTACTTAAACATGTAATTCAGCAACAAATCACTCCCTTGAGTGGTTCATTCACTCTGAGAAGACAGACAGATTTCCCCAAGGCTCAACTGAATCACAAATAGTAAGCAGTGCTAAACATTTTATGGTTTTTAGGGAAATCCACAAGAGGTTACATTTGATTCTGAAACATGCTGAGTAAATTCTGCTTCAAAATGTATTTACACTAAGTTTAGCATTAATGCCTCACTCTCACATGATGTTAAGCTTGTGATGTTTGGACGGGTACATGAGTAGGAAAGGATTAGAGGCATATGGGCCAGATGCAGGCAGGTAGGACTGATGTTGATGGGGCATTTTGGTTGGCAAGGATAAATTGGGCCGAAGGGCCTGTTTCCATGCTGTATGCCTCTGTGCAATTAAGAATACCAAACCAAATCCAGGATTAAATGGTGTGAGTGTACGACGAAACTGCAGATACTGGTTTACATCGAAGAAAGACACAAAATGCTGGAGCAACTCAGCAGGTCAGGCAGCATCTCTGGAGAGAAGGAATAAGTGACGTTTCAGGTCAGAACAGTTCTTCATCTGCTGTGAGATTCTTTTTTAACAAAATCCCACATAATTTAGCAAATATCAAATTCAGACTCCGTTTACGCTATTACTCCACCTAAATACAAAGTACTGGAGGAACACAGTGGGTCAGGCAGCATCCGTGGAGGGAATGGACCGACAATGTTTTGGGTCGGACCCATGTCTGGAGAAGGGTCCAGACCCGAAATGTCGTCTGTCCATTCCCTCCACAGATGCTGCCTGACTTGCTGAGTTCCTCCAGCACTTTTGTGTTTTCCTCAAGATTCTGGCATCTGCAGTTCCTTTGTGTCTCATTAATTCAAACTTAAGTCAGTGGAAAAATTAGATGGTTGTTCAGAGAGCCCACTACAAATGCCCACACATGTTGCACAAGCAAATCCAGTCGGCAATTCACAGCAGAAACGTATTATTAAAGACTTACATTCCTTTGATGGTGGTTGCAGTAAGTATCTATCTGTGTCTGCGTTTGTTTGGTTAAACCACTTATCATTTGGCTTAACTCCACAATGGGAATTGCCAGCTAATATATCTCTCTGGCCAAAAAAATCCCTGATCTCCAAGTCAATATTTTGCTCGTGGGTTAAGACTGATCATTAAGAAATCGTGTTAATTAAATGCTATTTCTTATTGTTGCTTTTAACGAGAACAAAATTGTAATAATCATAAGTAGAACAACTGAGCACATTATTTATTTTCTAATTCTATAAGTATTTATATTGAAGGTTTATAAATGCTCTGGTTGTTTATTTTATATATGCCCGTGTTATAAATATTGTCTATTTTCACTGTTATTTGAAATTATATTTTTGACTGGCAGTGAGACAGCCTGAATAAAGCATGATGTTAGCGTATTGTCAGGTAGCCACATGGGGGTGGATCGGCAAGCTTGCTGCTATTTATGATGTTATTATAAATAATGGAGTTGCCTTGGTCAGAGGAAGCACAGACCAAATGGAAATATGAAATGCACACAAAATAAAGTCGGAGCACTGGTTTATTGAAAGAGTGGAAACAAATATAGCCAAGGCAATACCTGGGTTGTTTAAGTCAATGCCTTGCCTTTTCCTTGCTTGTACGGAGAATTCCTGTGTCTTCACTGTGGTGGGGCTATAAATGTCCTCAATAGTCATCAAATTTATAAAATAGAATGTGTGTGAACTAGATTTCCGATGTTTCTCATTTATAATCTTTATTGCTAACTTCACCAACCATGTCTGCCATTCTGTGTCTCATCTCTGTGTCTGCGTTCGTTTGGTTAAACCACTTATCATTTGGCTTAACTCCAGCAATGGGAATTGCCAGTATTGTTTTTGCCTCTCGCTGCATGTATGGGAATCCACACTTTTGGGGTGGGCTCCCAGTGTTATCATTTGAAATCTTAATAAATGCACCATCATTGTTGTATCTGTGTGTCTCCATTTCTTGTGTTTAATGTTGAACACATGCACTGATAAAATACACACTGGAGTGAAACACCTCTGTGTATAGGTGTTTGTGTAATTTGTTGCGATTATTCCGGTCCGGTTATTGTACAAAGCTCCCAATCCGTATTTGCCTGCGTCTCCAAATTTCTTCCTGGACTCCACCACTTTATTTTGTATTAATATTTCTAACTTCATTTCGGTTACAAAGAAAGGACATACGAATGGAGTTCAATGAGTTGCTTCCTGTGTGAAATCACATCAGTACGGGCACAAATTGTTTTTGTATTAAATCTCTATTAAACCAGCAGTACTATTTGCTTTGGTACACAAAATTGCTGGGGAAACTCAGCGGGTGCAGCAGCATCTATGGAGCGAAGGAAATAGGCGACGTTTCGGGCCGAAACCCTTCTTCAGTCTGAAGAAGGGTTTCGGCCCGAAACGTCGCCTATTTCCTTCGCTCCATAGATGCTGCTGCACCCGCTGAGTTTCCCCAGCAATTTTGTGTACCTTCGATATTCCAGCATCTGCAGTTCCCTTTTGAACACGTACTATTTGCTTTGTTTGGTGAAAGGGATGTTGAATATCAGATAGAACTAGTTAAACAGACATGGAAGCACATGGGTAAATTACTGGCCATGTATTCGGAGACCAACAATATTTTAGATAAAAAACGAGGTGCGGGGGGTCTCAGTGAGTTATCTAGTGGGAGAGTCTAAGACTAGAGGTCATAGCCTCAGAATTAAAGGATGTTCCTTTAGGAAGGAGATGGGGAGTAATTTCTTTAGTCAGAGTGGTGAATGTGGAATTCATTGCCACAGAAGGCTGTGGAGGCCAAGTCAATGGATATTATTAAGACAGAGACGGATAGATTCTTGAATAGTATGGATGTCAGGGGATATGGGGAGAAGGCAAGAGAATAGGGTTAGGATGGAGAGAAAGATCAGCAATGAATGAATGGCGGAATGGCCTAATTCTGCTCCTATCACTTATGAACTTATCTGTCTATCTGTCTATTCTGTCCACAGATACCACCTGACCAACTGAGATACTCCAGCGCTTTGTGTTTTGTTCAAGATTCCAGCATGTGCAGTTTCTTGTGCCTCTATTTAACATTAATCTTCCATCAACAGCTAGGAAACGAAAACTCCCACACTGTCATTGAAACCCAAAGATGGACACAAAGTGCTGGAGTAGCTCAGAGGGTCAGGCAGCATCTTTGGAGAATATGGATAGGTGATTTTTTGGGTCATGACCCCCCCTTCGGACGGGTAACAAGACAAGGGTTCCGTAAATTCGACACAAAATGCCGGTGCAACATTGGCTGGGAATTTTTTTTTAGAGATATGCACCTTTGCTTTGTTCAGTTGTGGAATGTTGAATGGATATTCAACAGATAGAGATACTTTTCATCAGTATCCACACAATCTGTGTGATCACCAGCAAATGGTGCATATGAATGCAGTCAACCCCTGCCTCAAGGGCCTCGAGTGGAAGATCATATCCGGGTGGTGTCTCTTTTAATGATGAGCCTTTCAGAGATAGGGATTAATCACTGTAAAGGTATCTGTGATCTAACTGCTGTGCAATTTCACACAGACCTCAGTAAAAGCAGGACACAAAGTGCTTGAGTAACTCAGTGGTTCAGGCACTATCCCTGGAGAACACGGATAGGTGACATTGTGGGTGGGGACCCTTCTTCAGTCCTCAACAAACTTCATGCCATGAAACATATTTGAGAACTAGACATATCAAGCACACCACGGGCGGCACGGTGGCTCAGTGGTAGAGTTGCTGCCTTACTGCTTGCTGCTGGACGACAGATGGCACAATGGGCTAAGTGTTCGGCTGGCAACCGGAAGGTAGCTGGTTCGAATCCCACTTGGAGTGCATACTGTCGTTGTGTCCTTGGGCAAGACACTTCACCCACCTTTGCCTGTGTGTGTGGGTGTAATTATGTGAAGCACTTTGGGGTCAATGCAAGTTGACTAAAAATGTGCTATATAAATAAAGACATTTAATTTAATTTAATTACAGCGTCAGGGACCCGGGTTCGATCCCGACTATGGGTGCTGTCTGTACGACTTTTGTATATTTTCCTGTGGCCGCGTGCGATTTCTCCCGTGCTCCAGTTTTTTCTCGCAAACCACAGACAAGTAGGTTACTGTAGGTTAATTGGCCTCTGAAAATTGTCCCTAGTATGTAGGGAGTGGGTGCGGCGACACAGTTGTGAACGCTATTTTAGTTTAGTTTATTGTCACGCGTACTGAGATACAGTGAAAAGCTTTTCTTGTTGCGTGCTATCCAGTCAATGGAAAGACTATTCATGATTACAATCGAGCTGTCCACAGTTCACAGGTACAGGATAAAGGGAATAACGTTCAGTGCAAGATAAAGCCCAGTAAAGACAGATTAAACATAGTCTGCGGGTCTCCAAAGAGGTAGATGGAAGGTCAGGACCACTCTCTAATAGAAACATAGAAACATAAAATAGGTGCAGGAGGAGGCCATTCAGCCCATCGAGCCAGCACCACCATTCATTGCGATCATGGCTGATCGTCCCCTATCAATAACCCGTGCCTGCCTTCTCCCCATATCCCTTGACTCCACTAGCCCCTAGAGCTCTATCTAACTCTCTCTTAAATCCATCCAGTGACTTGGCCTCCACTGCCCTCTGTGGCAGGGAATTCCACAAATTCACAACTCTCTGGGTGAAAAAGTTTTTTCTCACCTCAGTCTTAAATGGCCTCCCCTTTATTCTAAGACTGTGGCCCCTGGTTCTGGACTCGCCCAACATTGGGACAATTTTTTCTGCATCTAGCTTGTCCAGTCCTTTTATCATTTTATATGTTTCTATAAGATACCCGCTCATCCTTCTAAACTCCAGTGACCCTAGTTGCAGTTGCCTGACAACAGCTGGGAAGAAACTGTCCCTGAATATGGAGGTGTGTGTTTTCACACTTCCGTACCGATGTATCGATATTCACCCAGATGCCGTGGTGATCAGTGGGTGATGGAAGAGTGGATGGGAATGGTTAGGCAATGGGGAGTTAATGTTCCATTCACTGAAAACCCTCTTGGTCTTGCCACCAGCACGGGCAAACTCTGGTACAAATGTACACCTGTACTTAGATCACCATTATTGGCACTAACAACAGATGTACTGGGACTGAATATTACATTGTAAGGCGGCACAGTGGAGCAAAGGTAGAGTTGCTGCCTCACAGCGCCAGAGACCCGGGTTTGATCCTGACAACAGGTGCTGTCTGTATAGAGTTTGTCTGTTCTCCCTATGGCTGCATAGGTTTTCACCGGGTGCTCAGGTTTACACCCACATTCCGCTAACATACAGGTTTGCAGACTAATTGGCTTGGTATAATTGTGAGTTGTCCCTAGTGTGTAGGATAGTGTTTGTGTGCAGGGATCGCTGGTTGGTGCAGTCTCAGTGTGGCCGAAGGGCCTGTTTCCACTTCGTGTCTCTAAACTAAACTAAAATGATAGACAGAAGGTGCTGGAGTAACCCAGCGAGTCAGGCAGCATCTCTGGAGAAAAAGAATAGGCGTCGTTTGTGGTCGAATTCCTCCTCAGACTAAACTTCTGAATTTTACAATCTCCACCTATGCTCAGTAACACTACATTGAATACCAATAATGGTGGAGAGAAGTTTATTCCTGGATTTCCACCTAGATTTTAATTTATTTTTTACGTGCTGGAGGAACTCAGCGGGTCAGGCAACATCTGTGGAGGGAATGGGCACGTGATGTTTCATTTCCGAACCATTCTTCAGACTGTAAAATGATTCGGACCCGAAACATCACCTGTCCATTCCCTCTGCCGATGCTGACTGACCCTTTGAGTTCCTGCAGCAATTTTGTTCAAGACTGCAGCATCGAATGTTCCTCGTGTCTCTTCAGTTCAGAGGAAGGCTTCACAAATCTTCGCTATGTGAGTGATCAACACTACACTGGCTTTACAAAGGTCAGGTCCTCATGGCTTGAAATATGACACCCTTCACACAGAGAGGTGTGTGTGTGTGTGTGTGTGTGTGTGTGTGTGTGTGTGTGTGTGTGTGTGTGTGTGTGTGTGTGTGTGTGTGTGTGTGTGTGTGTGTGTGTGTGTGTATGTGTGTGCAAGTGTGTGTGTGAGGGAGAGGGAGTGTGAGTGTGTGTACGTGAGTGTGTGAGAACGTGAAAGTGTACATGAGAGAGTGTGAGAGAGTGAATGCGTGTGTGCGTGAGAGGTAGTGTAAGTGTGTCAGAGTGAGAGTGTGAATGTGTGAGAGGGGGTGAGCGGGTGTGCGTGTGGTGTGTGCAAGAGTGTGTGGATGTGTGCATTTGTGTGTCTATGAGTGTGGATAAGTGTGCGTGAGAGTGCAAGTGTGTAAAAGAGTGTAAGTGTGTATGGGGTGAGAGAATGTGAGAGTGAGAGTGCGTGTGTGAAAGAGTGTGCATGTATGTGTGAGTGTGTGGTGTGTGAGTGTGTGCATGTAAGTGTGTGCATGTGCACATATGTGTGTGCATGTATGTGTGAATATGCGCATCCGTGAGTGCATGTGAATGTGTTTGTGCGCATGTATGTGAGTGTCGGTCGTAAATAAAACATAGCACAGCTTGCTGGTGAATGGGCCGTCAACGTTACATTAAAAGGAGCAACGTAACCTGGTGAACGATGAATAGGAATAAGTTAAAAATGATGATGAGTCAGTGAGAGAGTTGGGCAAGAAGGGAGAGTGGGACTTTGCAATGAATGGAATGTGTAACCAAAGCGAAGATGAAAGGCAGGGAGAGAAAGGAAGGATTGGGCAGAGATATGTTGAATAAAGGGCATTAGCTAACGTGCCTGTCAGGAGAAGTCTCCATGTCTGAGGTCTTTGGCATTTTCTGGAGATTAAAATGATAATGCTTTGATTCATCACACACAGAGACTGGCTGCCGGTCCTCAGCTGAAGTTAAGCATCCATGTGAGCTGGCACAATGGTGGGAGAGAGAGAGAGCAGGTTCAAACCTCGAGAACTATCAAATCTGCATGCAGCTTTTTAATTGTGAAGAATTATCAACTATCAAAAGCAACACTACACACACCAATTACATTTCAAACTACAAACTGTCTTGTTGGACAAAGAACTTCAGGCTTGAGTTTTATGTTGCAGAATATTTAGACATTAGTTTGGAGATACAGTGCAGAAACAGGCCCTTTGGCCCACCGAGTCCACATCAACCAGCGATCACCTCATACACTATCCTGCACACTGGGGACAATTTACAATTTACAGAAGCTAATTAACCTTCAATCCCGCACATTATTGGAATGTGGGAGGAAACCGGAGCACCTGGAAAAAAACCCACGCGGTCACAGTGAGAACGTGCACACTCCCTACAGACAGCACCCATAGTCAGGATCGAACCCAGGTCCCTGGCACCCTTTTTCTGCCTTGTCATTTCATTTTGTTATCTATGACTACTGTGTTTTTAGACCTGTTGTGCTGCCGCAAGTAAGGATTTCATTTTTGCTTTTCGGTCCATGTGACAATAAACCACTCCTTGAACAGGGAACATAAAGATTACTGGCCATAGACACAAAAATCTGGAGTAACTCAGCGGGACAGGCAGCACCTCTGAAGAGAAGGAATAGGTGACGTTTAGGGGTGGAGACCCTTCTTCTCGACCCGAAACGTCACCCATACCTTCTCTCTAGAGATGCTACCTGTCCCGCTGAGTTACTCCAGCTTTTTGTGTCTATCTTTGGTTTAAACCAGCATCTGCAGATCTTTCCTGCACATAGAGATTACTGGCAATGCATTGTGAATGATTTGATGGTATTACTTAATAAGCAGGTGGTTTTATTATACCAGGGAGAGCGAGGGGCTGAATGTAGGATTTGCCTGCAATGTGGGCAAGTTTTGATCTGCAAGTTACATATATATTTTATATCTGCAATGTAAGGCTCTTTGACAATAATTTGAGTTTTAACTTGAAGGCATGTCTAGGTCATCCGTCATCTGCTCTGGAAGAATTTTTATATTTCATAGAAATGAAATTAATTTCACGTTCCGCCCATTCTTCCCTTCCTAACTGTTGTAAATATACAGGTGTGTAGAAATAGGAGTGGAGGGAAGGGCCTGTTTCCACACTGCATCTCTAAACTAATCCATTCACCATCGAGTTCATGAGTCGCACCAGTTCCCAAAATACCTTGAAAAACACACTGAGGGACAATGATCAGATTTAATCAAATAATCAATTAACTGCCACCTTCACAAGCATGTTGATGACAAGATTCAGGGTGAAGCATTAACACAAAGCTTGTTCTTGAAAAGAAAGTAGCTCTTGATTTTTGTTGTTGTTGGATTAATGTTTAAGATTGTTTATTAAGGCAGGCCCGCCCAAGCCAGCAAAGGGGGGGCCTTGCAGTGGATGACGCCACAGGTTACAGCCCTGCCTCTGCTCAGGTGTGGCGGTAATTTGACACCTGAGCCAGGTATCGGGTGGGTTCTGACAGAAATCGCTGGTTTTCAAAAGTCACAGACAGAAACTAGCAGTCAAACCGGAAGCTGGGCTCAACGCAGAGAGGGGGAATATGTTCAAAAGAAGACCCAACGTCTTATGATTCTGAATAATCAACCACGCAGCTAAAGAACCAGTCATTAGTAAGCTGCTGGCGTACAGGTAACTCGTCACGCTGAACTGCCAGGTTCCTGTTGAAGGGTTTTAAGTTCCCCAGAACCGATCCCTTCAGAAATATTGCTCTAAACTTTGCGGACTGGATTTTGAGCTGTGTAGCTATGGACTCGTAGGATGGAAGAACGATTTCTCCCTGGCTGTGGTTGGCTACTGGCCACATTACTTCTGCTGAAGGAAGGAGTTTTGCTCGCACAAGGTAATGAAACGTTTGCGAAAAGTAAAGGAAGTTACAGAAGTGGAAATGTACTTTTCCAGACTGTGCTGGATCGGATCATGGCAGAGGAAGTTAGTCAAAGCTCGATATCACATTGAGAGAGTCATGCAACGTGGAAACACGCCTTTCAACCCACTATGTCCAGTGCTGGCCATTAATGTTAATCTTTCCCATATTCCACCATTTGGCTTATAATGTTCTACTGCATGGTTTAGCTTTAGTTCAGAGATACAGCATGAAAACAGGCCCTTCAGCCCACGCCGACCATCGATCACCCGTTCACACTAGTTCTATGTTATCCCACTTTCTCATCCACTCCCTACACACTAGGGGCAATTTACAGAGGGCCAATTAAACTACAAGCCCGCAAGTCTTGGGGTGTGGGTGGAATGCGCAGCACCCGGAGGAACCCCACCATGTCACAGGGGAGATCATGCAAACTCCACACAGACAGGACCCAAGGTCAGGATTGGTCGTGGTCTTTGGCGATGTGAGGCAGCAAGGTGTGGTGCATATATTTTTATCGCCGCATTATGATCGAGTCCGTACCAAAAGCGAAGGTAGCTTATGAGCAGCAAGGAAATCGTTTTAGGATGCACAGTTTTTGAATAGAAATGTTGCCTTTGGTATCCCGATATAATCAAATTATTATATATTTCCACAAAGAAGTTTGCGCTAACTTGTCAATGTAGACCTAAAAATAATGTTCATTTTGTATTTTAAAAGTTGGCACCACTCTCTGGGAAAATATAATAATTGTAATATTTAATGTGGGATTAATGAAATAAACAATAATTACACATGAGGTTAGCTGTGGGGAAAGAGATTCCAAACACGTCAGCTCCATGCATTATTTCTTTTCCTCTTATAGTAATGAAGATTAATCCTTGTGGTTACATTGGTGTACAAATTTTAATCATAGCCATTGGGGTGGCACAGCGGTAGAGTTGCTGCCTCACAGCACCAAACACCTTGGGTTCAATCCCAACTTTGGGTGCTGTGTGTACGTTCTCCCAGTGACTGCATGGGCTTCCAGCTCGAGTTTCTCCCCACACTCCAAAGACGTGCAGGTTTGTTGGCTAATTGGCTTTGGTAAAAATTATAAAATGTCCCTGGTGTGTAGCATAATGCGAGTGTACGGTGATCACTGGCCAGTGCGGACTCAGTGAGTCGAAGGCTTTGTATTTCTAAAGTTTAAAGATCATTTCACCAACCACTCGGACCAAAATATTCAGCCCTGTTCCCTTCCAAGTCAGTTCCTGTTCCAATTCCCGATCTGAACATATGTTTTGAGTGCATAGTGAAATGACTCGAGGGCTTGAGCTATAGGGAGAGGTTGGACAGGCTAGGACAATCCCTTGGCACGCTGGAAGCTGGGGGCTGATCTTATGGAGTGTATAAACTCATGAGGGGAATAGATAGGGTGAATGCACACAGTCTTTTACCAGGGTAGGGGAATCAAGAACCAGAGGACATAGGTTTAAACTTTCTTTGGAGAATTTTTAGCAACTCGGGTTAATCTTAGGTGGAGTGAATTATTTCTACATTTTTGTAAAAAACATTTGAACGAGTAACTATTCTAATTCACAAGCCCAATTAAGCCCATTCTGAGTCCAAACAGCTAACAGTTCTCAGTTCTCACATAACAAAGTACAGGGAAAAGCTTTGTTTTGCATGCTATGCAATCAGACAATAGTGTACGTATTGTGTACAATAGTGGGTGGCACGGTGGCACAGCGGTAGAGTTGCTGCCTTACAGCGCTTGCAGGACCGGAGATCCGGGTTCGATCCCGACTACGGGTACTGTCTGTATGGAGTTTGTACATTCCCTCCATGACGAGTGTGCGTTTCCTCCCACACTCCAAAGACGTACAGGTTTGTAGGTTAATTGGCATTGTAACCGTAACATTTGTCGCTAGTGTGTGTAGGATAGTGTTAATGTGTGGGGTTTGCTGGTCGGCGCGGACCCGGTGGGCTGAAGGGCCTGTTTCCGCGCTGTATCTCTAAAGTAAACTAAACTTCACTAAATAGTGAATTTGAATGTGCAACTATATTTGCCCATCATCAAAATACATGCAGTCAAAATGCAAAACCTCAAAGGTTAAAATTCAAAAAATAGCATACGGTTTTAGGATAGTGATTTACACAACAGTGCTGACTCATACAACATACAAGTTACTCGTTTAGGCTGCATTCCATTTGTTAGAATCAAGAATCTGAACATCAACCACAACGACCCACTTGCAAACAACATCATTTTTTCACATCACAATTTAATACATCTGGTTGTTCTTGCTCAGATCTCCAAATTCACCTTGTAACCACAACCATGTAGTAATGTAACCATTACTAAATGCCAAGGAATCTATGCAACACAAAGCGATCTCTTCAAAAGATACCCCACTGGTCACAGGTTTCCAGTCACAAAAGCAACCCTCCACCATCACCTTCTCCCTCCAGACACCAAGACAATTCCTGATCTACTTTGCCCAAGACCCCATGGGGTTCTTACCTTTCTGCTTTGCTGGAGTCCATGCAGACCACACAAAAGGACACACTCCATGTTCTCCAGAGATGGCCAGTCTCCACTCTGCCCGACCCACTGAGTTACTCCAGCACTTTGTGTCCTTTTGTGTATTAACCAGCTTCTGCAGTTCCTTGTCTCTCCATGTAGACTACATAAACTGCACTGCCTCATTGGCTTAGTTGGTCACCTATTCCAAAAATGCAATCAAATCAGTAGTTAATGTCATCATCAACATAAGTTTAATCAAAATGCTAAATCTTAAAAATTAATTTAATGTTAGATTATTGATCAAAGTGCACATTGGGAAGTCATAATTGATTAAAGGTGATCAGCATTGGTGAATCTTTGCCTGATCCCAGTCTATATGCGATTCCAGGCGTAGCAAAGGGGGTTTGAAGAAGGATCCTGACTCGAAAAGTCGTTTGTCCATTCCCTACACAGATGCTGCCTGACCTGGTCCTCTTTTGTGTTTTGTTCAAGATCCCAGCATCCGCAGTTCCTCGTCTCCATATAGCAACGGGACTAACTCTTTCCTGCCCGCTGAGGTGGTCTGTCGGGATTCTAAGGGGCTTTTCATCTCTGTGTCCTATCTCCTGCCTCTTAACCTCCCTCCACCAGACTTTGACCTCCTTCTCCCACTCCCGCCCCCCCTACAATCAGTCTGAAGAAGGGTCCCGACCTGCAACGTCACTTATCCATGTTCTCCAGAGATGCTGCCTGACCCACTGAGTTACTCCAGCACTTTGTGGCTTCTTTTGTCTGCATTTTGGGTTGTTAATCTTGTTGGCAAAATCTACAACTTGGGAATGAATTAAAATGTTGGGAAAAGGAACTGCAGATGCTCATTTACAAAAAAAAAGCACACAAAGTACTGGAGTAACTGAGCAAGTCAGGCAGCATCCCTGAAAATAAAGGAAAAAAGACGATTCAGGTCGAAAATCTCCTCGAAATGAATTAAAATATTGAGTCATTATGCCAGCTGACAATAGACAATAGACAATAGGTGCAAGTGTAGGCCATTCGGGCCTTTCAACCAGCACCACCATTCACTGTGATCATGGCTGATCATCCACATTCAGTACCCCGTTCCTGCCTTTTCCCCATATCCCCAGACTCCGCTATCTTTAAGAGCTCTATCTAACTCTCTTGAAAGCATCCAGAGAATTGGCCTCCACAGCCTTCTGAGGCAGAGAATTCCACAGATTCACAACTCTCTGGGTGAAAATGTTTTTCCTCATCTCTGTTCTAAACGGCCTACCCCTTATTCTTAAACTGTGGCCCCTGGTTCTGGACTCCCCCAACATCGGGAACATGTTTCCTGCCTCTCAGCGTGTCCAATCCCTTAATAATCTTATATGTTTCAATAAGAACACCTCTCATCCTTCTAAACTCCAGTGTACAAGCCCAGCAGCTCCATTCTATCAAAATATGACAGTCCCGCCATCCCGGGAATTAACCTTGTAAACTTACACTGCACTCCCTCAATAGCAAGGATGTTCTTCCTCAAATTTGGGGACCAAAACTGCACACAATACTCCAGGTGTGGTCTCACTAGGGCCCTAGACAACTGCAGAAGGACCTCTTTGCTCCTATACTCCACTCCTCTTGTTATGAAGGCCAACATGCCATCAGCTTTCTTCACTGCCTGCTGTACCTGCATGCTTACTTTCAGTGACTGATGAACGAGGACCCCCAGATCCCGTTGTACTTCCCCTTTTCCCAACTAATCTGCCTTCCTGTTTTTGCTACCAAAGTGGATAACCTCACATTTATCCACATTAAACTGCATCTGCCCACTCACCCAACATGTCCAAGTCACTCTGCATTCTCATAGCATCCTCCTCACAGTTCACACTGCCACCCAGCTTTGTGTCATCTGCAAATTTGCTAAAGTTACTTTTAATCCCTTCAGCTAAATCATTAATGTATATTGTAAATAGCTGCGGTCCCAGCACCGAGCCTTACGGTACCCCATCATTCACTGCCTGCCATTCTGAAAGGGACCCGTTAATCCCTACTCTTTGTTTCCTGTCTGCCAACCAATTTTCCATCCATGTCAGTACCCTACCCCCAATACCATGTGCTCTAACTTTGCCCACTAATCTCCTATGTGGGACCTTATCAAATGCTTTCTGAATGTCCAGGTACACTGCATCCACTGGCTTTCCCTTGTCCATTTTCCTAGTTGCATCCTTAAAAAATTCCAGAAGATTCACAGCCAAATACACAACTTAAAATAATGTCTTGGTGGCCAAGAATATCTGGAGATCTACAAACTAAAGCAGGACTGGAGTGGGCAAATGGGACTAGCGTAGTTGGGGCATCTTGGTCAGTATGGTCAAATTGGGCCGAAGGGCCTGTTGCATGCTCCATGACTGTGAGTGCTACATTAGAGTGTAATACCAAGGAATTAGCTGAGGCAGGTACTAGAATGGCATCTAAAAGGATATGAGCCAAACGTGGGCAAATGGGACTGGCTTAGATCGGGCATGTTGGTCAGCATGGAGGGATTGGGCTGAAAGGCCTGCTTCCATGCTGTATGGCTCTATAACCTTTGGATTTACAATGTTAATGCCAGTGGGTTACCTCCAACATTAGAATTTCAGCAGCGGCAGAGGACTGGAGCCCAGTACCCCCGTTTGCTTCCTGTGAAAACATAGGGCAGAGAACAGTACAGCACAGGAACAGGCCATTTGGCCCCCAATATCCATGTTGATGAAGCCAAGCTAAACTAATCTCTGCATGTTCATGATCCATATTCCCCCATTCCCTGTATATCCCATGTGAATATCTAAAAGCCTCAAACGTCACTTGTGTATCTGTCGCCACCATCAGGCTCCACATTTTCAGGGGGACTTCCAGGGGGGGGATTTTTTATCCAGATTACAATGGGGGGGGGGGGGGGGGGATCTACCAGTTGCCAGAAAATTGATGGTGAACCTGCACTTCCATCAGGTCTCTTCACCAACTCTGATGTTTCAGAGAAAACTATCCAAGGAGCAGCTGTACCTGTCTGGACATCAGTGTCAGTGGTCCTGCCAACAACCTCTGGTCCACACACTTCCACTCCAGTTCCTGCAACAATGGCGAAATTCACCAAACTCTTAACATTTCTTCATTCCATTATTCCTCCCCTCGTCAAAGAAAGCCCGCAATATAAGTACATTCTGCACAACGAGTTAGTCAGGGAAAGTTTGGTGATGGCCGTTTAAAGCTCGGTAGCTTATAGATGTAAACCTTCAATATTCCAGTACTGTCTTCATGTTAGTGTTGGTTCCTTTACAGCAGTGGATGTAACAGACTCCACACCTACAACGAATGCTGCTAACACATCAACTGTAAGTTGATAGATTTCAATTGACCTAATGTTAATATGGACGGTGGGTTCAGTCTAACTCTGCTTCTAAGGAACAATCTGTAGAGGATTGAGTTAAAAACTGTATTAGTAACACTGCAGGTTGCAGTCCAACTCTGCTTTTACGGAACAGTTCGTAAAGGACCGAGTTAAAAACTGTTTGGGTATGCCAACTGATCTTCCATCTTTGGAATGCCAACTGATCTTCCAGTTGTCAGTCAGAAGATACCATAAGATTAATGCAGTTTAAGAAGCTTTATGAATTGAAATGAAGGTAAATTAATGCAATGAAATGCAGCACTCAGCTACCGTGTACATGCCATTTAAGAGGAACTCCATTTCAGTTTTGAAGCCTTCCTTGCTTTTGTTGTGGAAATACTTCTGGTATAGAAGGGCACCATGGTCATAACAAGTCTTGAATTAGATAACAAAAATATTACTTTGTTTTGCATGAAATATTTCAACAGGATTTAATGTGGAACTGGTCCATTGTGTGGTCAATGTTGCCGACATCAGGGCGTTTTTCATAAGTTTGTAAATTCTTGGAGCAGAATTAGGCCATTTGGCCCATTAACTCTACTCCGCCATTCAATGATGGCTGATCTATCTTTCACTCTCAACCCCATTCTCCCTGTAACCCCTGACACCCGTACTAATCAAATGCATCAAATCAGATGCATAAAGATAAGGGAGTAAAGCAGGCATGATGTAAACTGCAGCACATTTGTAACTCTATTGTAACTCTACTGGTCAGGACTCAAGTTGCAGCTTCAGTTCATCCTTAATCTAACAGTTACGCACGAATATACAGTCCCATGGAAAGTGTCTGAAATTGTCCCTTCAGCGGAGGCTGGAGCCCGGACAGATCAGTCTCCCTGAGGTGACAAGACTGGCCACATTTAGAGTATTGCGTGCAGGGCTGGTCTTAAAGTCTAAAGTTTGGTTGCCCCATCACAGGGAGGATGTGGCAGCTTTGCAAAGGGTGCAGAACAGATTTACCAGAATGATGAAACAAAGAACTGCAGATGCTTGTTTATACCAAAGATAGACACAAAGTGCTGGAGTAACTCAATGGGCCGGGCAGCATCTCTGGAGATAAAGGTTAGATAATATTTCAAGTCGGGACCCTTATTCAAACCCTTCTTCTGTCTGAAGAGAGGTCCTGACCCGAAGCATCTCCAGCACTTTGTGTCTGTCTTTGGCATTTACCAGAATGATGCGTGGATTAGAGGGTGTTAGTTATAAGGAGAGGTTGGATTGTTTTCTCTGGAACGCTGAAGGTTGAGGGGAGACCTGATAGAAATATATAACATTATGAGAGGCATAGACAGGGTAGACACTCAGCACCTTTTTTATCAAAGACTAAGGAACATAGCTTTAAGGTGAGGGGGCAAAGTTGAAAGGAGATGTGCGGGGCAAGTGTATTTTTACACTTTGTTTTGCATGAAATATTTCAACAGGATTTAATGTGGAACTGTTCCATTGTGTGGTCAATGTTACCAACATCAGGGCGTTTTTCATAAGTTTGCAAATTGTTGGAGTAGAATTAGGCCATTTGGCCCATCAAGAATTAGGCCATTTGACCCTGTACCCAGGGTGCCTGGTACGTGCTGCCAGGGTGGTGGTGGAGGCAGATACAATAGTGGAATTTAAGAAACTTTTAGACAGGCACATGGATATGCAGGGAATGGAAAGGTGTGGATCACATGCAGGCCGATGAAATTAATTTGACTTGATATCATGTTCGGCACAGACATTAAGGGCCGAAGCACCTGCTCCTGTGTTGTATTGTTCCTTGCTTTAACCGGAAGGTAATAGAAAAGATGTAAAAAGATTATTTAGATTTAGGTTTATTATTGGTACAGTGAAAAGCTTTGTTTTACTTGCTATCCAAATAGGTCAGATAATACTATCTATAAATACAATCAAATCAAACTCAAGCATAATAAATAGAGCGAAGAGGAAGATGTTTTAATGTGCGGGGAAGTTGAACGTATCTCTAAAAGATCTTAATTTTCTAAAAGTAAATATGTATCCAAATAATAAATGGAAAATTTGACCTAATAGGATTTTAACTCTAGAATACAGTCAGCATTGAAGACAGTTTTTTAGCTCATTGAATATGTGCTCCATGTACAAAAGAGCATTCCAATTAGTCCTAATTCCCCATATCCTTGCAAATATTTATTTCAAGCATATAGCAATTTTCTTTTTGAAAATTATTTCTGAATGTGCTTCCACCACGCTTCAAGGTAGCGCCATCCAGAACACAAATATGTTTTTAAATAAGAGAAATAAGTTTGGGCTTTTGGTACACAAAATGTTTGTGAGGGGCTTTCTAATTGTAAAAATGTGGATTGTTTTCACAGACCAACCCGCCAGCTAGCAAAGTTAACATTGCAGCCATAGTGGCTCCCTGTGTCATTGGTGGGGTGATAGTTTTAGCTATCATTCTGACTGTTCTAATCTTGAAACTACGTGAGAGGCGTCAGACTGAAGGGAACTACAGCCCAAGCAACCAGGAACAGACTGGATCCCGGATGGAGATGAACAACGCCCTAAAACTCCCACCCGAGGAACGTCTGATCTGACGTATTCAGCTCCGGGACATCAACTTGGGGGTCAATGTTGGAAGAAGTCAACAGACCCCAGGTATTCCTTGTGCTACCCAGCAATTTGGGATTAAAGAGACACTGTGGAGCTCTGTGCATTTCTTTAAACCACGGCAACTTCCAAAGCGAACCCCCAACGCGAGCCGTGCATAAATGTGTAACTGTTTTGACTCTTAGCAGGATGTTGGTGCTTGGAGCTCAGAGACTGTGCCCTACGCAGGGCTGGTCGTCGCCATGCTGTCGCTGACCCTGTTTCTCGTCCTCGCCACCACCGTCCTCGCCCTGAGCAAGAGAGCAACGCACGGAGCCTACAGTCCAAGCCGGCAGGAGAAAGAAGGGTCACGCGTGGAGATGTGGAACCTGGTGCGACCACCACAGGTGGAAAGACTTATCTGAGGGAGCCTTGGCCAACATGTCCCATGGTTTGTTGGCACATCACTGCCCATGCCTAGGCTGAGCACCATCCCTTGCTTCACCCCACTCATACTGCTGGCAACCCAAATACCACCGACCTTGGTTTTGTGGCAATAAAATTATTTCTATTTCTATTTCTATTGAACACTTGCCGCCTTGCATTCACTCAAGTGGGTCGCACCAGCCGAGCCCACCTTTATTACTAATATCCAATGGTGCTGGTGAACTGTCTTCTTAAACCCCGAGCAGTCAACCCAGTGATAATTCCCTCACAGTGTAGTTAAATGGGAGGTTAAATGGGGCAAAACTGTGGCGTGGAGGTAGACAGTTGCTGCCTCACAATGCCAGAGTCCTGGGTTTGATCCTAACTCTGGGATACTGCCTGTACGGAGTTTGTACATTCTCCCTGTGACCATGTGGGTTTCCTCCTAGTGCTCCGGTTTCCTCCCACATCTCAAAGACGTACAGGTTTGCAAGTTAATTGGCTTCTGTTCCAGCTCCGATCAAGTTTAATCTGTCTATTGCGCAAATACTTAAGAATACTCAAAGAGCTATAGTAACTCAGCAGGTCAGGCAGCATCACTAGAGAACATGGATCAGCGATTTTTCAGGCCGGGACCCTTCCTAGCTATGCTTGAATAAAATGTCCTCTATGTGTGTGTTTTGTTGTAAACCAGTATCTGCGATTCCTTGTGTCTACTTAAAAATTCTATTAATAATTGCTCTTCCTTTCCACAAAGCTGTCGACAGAAATTGGATCACAATGCTAATATGTAAGTTATGTGAATACAGAATGTACTCAAATACAGGAATAAACTATGAAATTGGCCGGTTCAGTCAAGGCAAAATGTTTGTGTACCGATAACTCTTAACTTAGGGGTGCCTCTTATGAAAGAGCAAATCACAAACTGCTGGAGGAACTAGCTGGGTCTGGCAACATCTGTGAGTGGAATGGACGGGCGACATTTCAGGTTGGGACCCTTCCTCTAACCGATTCTGAAGATGGATTCCAGCCCAAAATGTTGCCTGTCTATTCCCTGCACAGATTCCCTCCACAGATGCTGCCTGACCTGCTGAGTTCCTCCAGCACACTGCGTTTTGCTCAAGATTCCAGCATCTGCAGTACCTTGTGGCTCCGGTGTTAAGAACGAATAAGATTGTCAGAAATGGAGCTTCAAATTCCTCCATGAGGTAGGTGGAGTAGAATTGAACCTAAAGCATCTAAGCTGGGGGAAGATGCTAAAACTGTTAGTGTTTCTGTGGTTACAGAAACTTGGAGGTTTTGAGCTACAGCAAAGATTTTCTGTGTAACTTGCCCAAGACCAGTCAAACCAGAGGCATAATATGACAGAATTATGTTATGGTTAGTGCAACTTGTTCCTGTGATCTTGGAAATTGCTTTAAAATTAAGATGGAAGGAGAGATTATAGTTCTGCCAACAAGAATTAACTTGAGTGTAAACATGGGAAAGTTAAAATCTCAATCCTGTTACAATTTTAGACTCAGCTTGCTCTGCATTGTTAACAATGTTGAAAGTTGACATTTTGTCCAAGAATATTAATTCTAATTTTCCATTTTCTAAATAAATTACCGGTCCCCACCCTCGCTCTTTACCTTATTGTGCACCATATATTTCAGCTGGACAAGGTGGTCACTTTTCTGTTTTTTGACATTGTTCCAGGTTCAGATTCTTTCCAAAGTCTCTCAGTGTCCAGTCACAGTTCTGGGTGCTTCCAACACCGGCAGCCGACACCTCAGTCCTTTGGAAGAGTATGTGTGCATGGGTGCTTGCAAACCTGTGTGTGCATCGCCTGTCTGTGACTGTTTGTGAGTCTGTGTCTAAGTGTGAGTCTATGAGTGTGAGATGTGGTGTTGTGTGCGAGTGTGTGCATGTCTGAGTGTGTGTGTATGTTTGCGTGCAAGTCTGCATCTGAGTGCGTGTGTCTGTGCCTGAGTGTGTCATGTGTGAGTGTGCGTCTGTGTACCTGTGAAGCTGGGTGCAGGCTGAAGTGTAGATGGAAGTTGAAGCTGCCACTTTTCCTGCCAAGTGGTTCTGAATTAAAATTAGTTATAAAATCAGTAGAAACATTGGCTAAATGTTTTTATAACTACTACAAGTATCGCAAAGCACAGACATATATAACATTTTAGGATCTGATGACACGCCATTGTCCCAGATATATAAATTAGCCACTAGTTCCAAACGAATTCCATGATGGAATCAAGCTGAGTAGTATCTCTACCCCACTGCCACACTAACAGAATGGTCACCCCATCACATGTCCCTCTTTTCAAGCACTTTTTATTTCTGGCATTTTCTCTTCTTATTTCAACTCTTTTTAACTCTCGTGAAAATCTGAAATTTGTTTTCACGTAATGGGACAGGTCATTAGAATTGTTGAATGGAATGAGATTTCGGCCCGAAACGTCGCCTATTTCCTTCGCTCCATAGATGCTGCTGCACCCGCTGAGTTTCTCCAGCATTTGTGTTTACCTTCGATTAATAGTCGCCAGGTTAATCCTCTAATCTCCTTCTCCGCTGCACAAATATTTCAAATCGAAAGCAAGTTCAAAGTAGCACAATGAATGAATGCACAATGAATTGATTATTTTGTAAGACTCAACAAGTAAAGTATTATGTGGCAGAATTGCCAAAAAAAAGCATCTAAACAGTGTTTATCATTCTTCAATATTTGCTGAATTTTATTTTGTTACGATGCACAGCATGGGAAAAGTTACTGTCAGAGTTAAACGTCAAGTCCCCACAGAGATGGCCAGGTCCCCACGGAGATTATGTCACCAGCAATGGGCAGGGGGAGTAAATACCAGAAGTGTCAGAAGGATCTGCAGATGCTGGTTTATATTGAAGATAGCCAGCTCAATATGCATACACTTAGAATGTCAATGGACTTGTTTGTAGTTGGGATTAATTCCAAATGTACATGTTTGTTTAAGATGATTGAGAAGGCTTTGGTGCGGATGGTATAATTAAACAATTAAGACAAATTATATACAGAGTTTCTGGCAGTTAACTAGACACAGAACAGACAATTCAATCCACCAGATCTACACTCCCTCATTTGTCTTACCCTTGCAACATGCCTCTTTTATTTCTCCATACATCAATGTGCCTCATTTCAATCTGGCCGTAAATTCCACAGTCTCACTTTTAAAATAAAGGCATTTCCCTTGAATCAGAGTCCTAAAGTGATGCAGTGGTAACAAGCCCTTTGGCCCAACTTATCCATGTTGACCAACATGCCCCATCTCCACAAGTCCCACCTGCCTGCGTTTGACCCATATCTCTCTAATCCTATCCTATCGATGTACATGTCTAAATATTTCTGAAACGTTGCGATAGTACCTGCCTCAACTACCTCCTCCAGCAGCTTGTTCCATACACCTACTATCCTCTGTGTAAAAAGGTTACCCCACACATTCCCATTAAATCTCCCCCCTCACCTTAAATCCTCTGGTTCCCGATTCCCCAACTCTGGGGAAGAAACTCTGTGTATTTATCCGATCTATTCCTCATTCTTATTCCTCAGTAAAATCTTAGGTGAATGTGTTACAGTATGTTAAGTTCCACAGGTTTTGGACTGGTCAGAAATGGAAATACCATCATACTGAAGACTATTATATTTTTTAAATGCACTCCTCTGTGTGTTTCCCACTTTTCCCTTTTCACAACAAGTATGTCCTGCTCTGTTCATCCCTTCTGATAGCGACATCCTCCAATACTTTAGGTCAACCTGATAAAACCCACTTGTAGGGACAAGCTGAGGAAGACACAAAGTTCTGGCGTAACTCAGTGGGTCAGGCATGTTCTCTGGAGAACATGGATTGGTGATGTTTCGGATCAGGACATTTCTTCAGACTGAAGAAGGGTCTTGACACAAAACATCGCTGATCCATGTACTCCAGGCATGCTGCCTGACCCACTGAGTTACTCCAGAACTTTGTGTCTTTTTTTGTAAAGCACCATCTGCAGTTCCTTGTTTCTACAAAAGCACGAGCTGTCAGGTTATCAGGGCAAAATAATTTGAAAGTTCAAGACCTCAATGTACATTGTGATCATAGAAACATAGTAAATAGGTGCAGGAGTAGGCCATTCAGCCCTTCGAGCCAACACCGCCATTTAATATGATCATGGCTGATCATCCAAAATCAGTTCGTGCTTTTTCCCCAAATCCCTTGATTCCATTAGCCATAAGAGCTCTATCTAACTCTCTCTTGAAAACGTCCAGTGATTTGGCCTCCACTGCCTTCTGTGGCAGAGAATTCCACAGATTCACAACTCACTGGGTGAAAACGTTTTTCCTCATCTCAGTCTTAAATGGCCTACCCTTTATTCTTAAACTGTGACTCCTGGTTCTGGACTTCCCCAACATCGAGAACATTTCTCCTGCATCTAGCCTGTCCAATCCCTTAAGAATTTTATATGTGTAAATCAATTTTATATCAAATGACACCAGAAGGAAATCCAAACGTTCAGCTTCACAGAGTGCCAATTTCCTCGAGATTTTTGTTTGTAATATGTCTGCAACAAACGTGCCGATACTATACTGTACATTACATATTTTAGAAAGCTGTTTCAACTTTGGATTTGATTTGATTTTTAAAACAAAATGTAGAGCATTTTTGGATGTAGATATTTGAAGTTTAGAGCAATTTAAATGACTGTAAATAAATTGTGAATCAGAATAAACAGTTTCTCCAGTGAATGTCCTTCGTTGCTCACCGCCTCATTTGCAAAGTTATTTTGCTTATGCTTTAAGAGAACTGTTTGAACAAACCGACTCACACTTTAACAGCTTATTGCTACAAGTAATTAAATGTCTAAATCACAGCTGACTTGTCACAAAAATATTAACGTGCAACTATTTTATTGGGTGGTGTGTTCCTGTTTTATTTTGTGAAGATTTTTTTGGTAACATTAACTGTATCTTTAACCGATGGCTTGGTGTATTTTGTTTCCAAGGCTTGGGAGGTGATACAAGCTAAAGACCAAATGCAGGTTTGTATTCACACAGAACTTGTTTGACAGCTAAGTCATCGAGCTCCAGATAAATAAACATGGTTGTGTTTCTTATTTTTATATAATTGCATCTTTATTCTAAAGCACTCCACCCACCTGGTTAAAGAGTTCTCATCTTGTACTCTGTGAATTGCTTCAAACAAAGGCAATACAGTGTAGATATATTTGTTCATTCAATTGTGTGCACGCATTAGGCTGTTCCTGTGCTGCACGGGGATACTTGAGTCCTGCAGAGAACAGTGAACATAGAAAGTAGCACTGAGGAACAGGCCATTCAACCCACAATGTCCATGCTGAATATGATGCCATCTCCTCCGCCTGCATCTGATCCATATCCCTCCAAGGCAGTTGCTGTAGGTACTAAAACAGCATTTAAAAGACACTCGGACAGGTACATGGATAGGAAAGGTTTGGAGGGATAAACCAAATAAAGACAAATGCGATGAGCTTTGTTTGGTCATCTTGGTAGGCATGAATGAGTTGGGCTGAAGGGCCTGTTTCCGTGCTGTATGACTCTGTAACTCCAATAAGCAGAGTGAAATAACTTCATTGGTGATCAACCACCTACGCATTTAAATATATATCACCTGCACAGTTTGCAGCTTAAAGCTGCAATACACTTTTCTTTTAACTGGACTTTATTTGTAATTTACAGGATCTTGCACGAAGCATTCTCTATCCTGTATCTGTACGCTGTGGGCAGCTTGATTGTAAACATATATAGTATTTTCACTAAGATAGACACAAAAAGCTGAAGAAGGGTCTCGACCCGAAACGTCACCTATTCCTTCGCTCCATAGATGCTGCCTCACCCGCTGAGTTTCTCCAGCATTTTTGTCTACCTTCACAAAAAGCTCAGTGTGTCAGGCAGCATCACTGGAGAAAAAGAATCGGCGTGAATGAATTTCTGTCGTTGAGAAGTGTAGCTGCTACATTTATCAACAGCTATCACTCTGGCCGAACACATGCCTCAGCAACAGTAGACAGACTCAAAATGCTGGAGTAACTCAGCAGGACAGGCAGCATCTCTGGAGAGAAGGAATGGGGGAGGTTTCGGGTCAAGACCCTTCTTCAGACTGAGAGTCAGGGAAGATGGGAGATTAGAGATATGGAAGGGTAAGGTGTGAAAAGGACCGATCAAAGCAGACGTTGATCAAATAAAATGTAGAATGTTTCACTGTTGGCTGAGGGGAAGCTGACAACGAGGCATACAAACAGTAAAATTAATCAGTAGGACAATAAAACTAGTTGGAGAACTGGGGGAGGGGGTTCAGTGAAAACCAAGGGTTACTTGAAGATAGAGATACCACTGGGTTGTAAGCTGCCCAAGCGAAATATGAGGTGCTGTTCCTCCAATTTGCGCTGGGCCTCACTCTGACAGGGGAGGAGGCCCAGGACAGAAAGGCCAGTATGGGCATGGGAGGGGGAGTTAAAGTGTTTAGCAACCAGGAGATCATGTAAGTCTGGATGGACTGAGCGGAGGTGTTCAGCAAAACGATTGTGTTTGCAAAACTGTGTTTGCAAAATATTGTGAATCTTTACTGCAAGTAATTGCTTGGAGCTTTGGAAGTGAAAGTCGGCCTATCATGATTGCACCAAGTTTAAGGCCAGACTTGGACCAGCACCTGACGTGAGCTGTCTTGGCTGGTGCCTTTGCAAGGGACTGTCACCATGATTCTGTTCCTTTCACTGTTCTGAATCCCCTGTCACAGACTGGGGCAGTTTCACAAGATGCCAAGGTTGCTTCTACAAATGCCAGGTCTTGTAGATATTCACACTGGAACATTCGTGCCAATTGCTCCAATAAGAGACTTTGTTTCATCTGAGTTCAAGAGTACATTTACCACCTAACAGCTAATTAACAAGTGTGAGATTCAACAAAATAACACAAATATGCTTTGTTGACTTATTTTATGTAAGGAACGCTTGAGGCTTATTTTCGGATAGGCTTTTTTAGTGTGGAAACAGGCCCTTCGTCCCAGAGTCCACACCGACCAGCGATCCCCATACCACTAGCACTGTCCCCCACACTGGGGATAATTTACAACATTTCAAATGTCCAGCTGTCATGGCATTCAAAAACTATGGATGTCACTGACATTGAGAAGCACTCAGAACATATTTAATAATATTCAAGCCATTAACGTATTTGTATAAGTACAGAAAGCACTTGAAGCAATAACATATTTATGCAAAAACATAAAGTATTTAAAATACATTAACAATATTTCTAAACCTAAAATAATTCAAACGTATGTGAATTAATCAAAACGTAATAATAAATGCAAAGGACATGTGCAGGAATGGACATGGTATTTTGAGACTGGACCTTTATTCAGTCAGGAGAAGGGTCAAGACCCAAAAATCCCCCTGTCCATTCCCTCCACAGATGCTGCCTGACCCACGGAGTTACTCCAGCACTTGGTGTTTTGCTCAAGGTTCCAGCACCTGCAGTTGCCTGTGTATCTACAGGAAAGGCCGTGTTGTTCCTGCCTGGTTCTGGGACTAAACTGGTGCAGCGAGTTGCGCAGATTCCTCATCTCAACGTTGGCCATTTGCAGCATTGTCACTGTTTGCATTGGACTGCATGTAGAGTGAATCATCAGATTGATGTCAGAGGTGCCATGCTGTACAGCAGTCAGGCAGTTCTCAACTTCTGCAGGAATGCATGCAAAAGAATGCACAATGCATTGGGAAATAGTCATAGTGTCTCTCAGCATGGAAACAGGCCCTTCAGCCCAACTTGCCCACACTGGCCAACATGCCCCATCGACACCAATCCTACCTGCTGGTGTTTGGCCCATATTCCTCTAAACCTATCCTATCCTTGTACCCATCCAAATGTTTTTTCCAACGAATTTCTACAGCAAATGCAGCGCCGGAGAACCGGGTTCGATCCCGACTCTGGGTGCTGTCTGTACAGAGTTTGTACGTTCTCCCCATGACCTGCGTGGGTTTTCTCCGAGATCTTCGGTTTCCTCCCATATTCCAAAGATGTACAGGTTTGTAGGTTAATTGGCTTGGTAAATGTGAAGATTGTCCCTAGTGTGTGTAGCAGAGTGTTAATATGTGGGAATCGCTGGTCAGCGCGGACCCGGCAGCCCGAAGAGCCTGTTTCACCGCTGTTTCTCTAAACTAAACTAAAAACTAAATGTTGCGATAGTACCTGCCTCAACTACCTCCTCCGGCAGCTCGTTCCATACACCACCACACTTTGTGTAATAAAAATATCCCTCAGGATCTTGCTCCTTTTCCATTAACCTATGTCCTCTCGATTCCCCTTGGCTGGGTAAGAGATTCTGTGCTTTTACCCAATCTATTCCTCTCATGATTTGGTACACCTCTATAAGATCACACCTCATCCTCCTGTTCTCTAAAGATTACAGTCCTAGCATGCTCAACCTCTCATCTATAGCTCAGGCCCTCGAGTCCTGGCAACATCCTTGAAAATCGAGAAATATGCATGGAATTGCCAGAGTTCCCTTTTGAATCTGGGCCAACAGATTCTGCAAGGTAACTAACTTCATACTGATCACAATATGCAGAATAATACATTTTGCATATTCATATCTATAATGATAGGTAGTGATGACAACCTTTGTTTTGTTTAGTTCAGTGACATAGCGTGGAAAACAGGCCCTTCAGCCCACCGAGTCCACGCCGACCATCGATCAACCGTTCACACTAGTTCTATGTTATCCCACTTTCTCATCCACTCCCTACACATTAAAGGCAATTTATAGGGGGCCAATTAACCTGCAAACCCGCACGTCTTTGTGATGTGGATGGAATCCAGAGCACCCGGAGGAAACTCACACGGTCACAAGGAGAACGTGCAAACTCCACACAGGCAGTACCCGAGGTCAGGATCTAACCCGGGTCTCTGGCGCCGTGAGGCAGCTGCTCTACCCTATTCTCATTGATTGAAGTAAAAATACAATCCAAGTTCCTCCTTCAGCATTCCCATCAAGATGAGCTCAACCAGACAGAATAGTATATTGTCAATTAGGTGGCAATTGTCATGTCTGTTTAACAAGTCGGTTCCAGGCATAATCAATGCAGGCTTTTCTTCAGCTGAAATAAAAGTATATTTGGAAAATACTGAGCAAAGCCCTGTCTCCTATAGGGATTGGATGTCGGAATACATGATTCTGTGAAGGTCAGTTTTCAAACTAATTTTTACTGGAAAACAACATACGGAGCTGCAAATGCTGGAATCTTGAGCAAAAAAAGAGTACTGGAGGAACTCAGCAGGACAGCCAGCATCCGTGAAGGGAATGAACAGGCGACATTCCTGGTTGGGACCTTTCTTCAGACTGAAGCGACTCACTGCATTAGGAAAGAGCGTTGCCCTGCATTGCAAGGACGTGCAGCTCGGTTGGGTCATTGGCCCCTGTATATTGCTGTAGGTGTGTGGGTGAGTGGGACAATCTGGGGGAAGTTCATGGCGATGCGGAGAGAATAGGTTACAGGACAAAAAAAAGGTGTTCAGGGAATGGAATCGTTGGGTAAACCAGATTGGACTTGGGCCAAAATCTTTCCTTTTATGTAAGAAGGTAGTTAGTATCGTGTATGGGGGGACATCGTAACATACATACCCGGAAATATATTCAGAACACACAAACTGCAGGTTTATACAAGTCTGCAGGCCATGGGGGAATAACGATAGCATACATAAAGCATTCTAACCATTAAATACAAAAAGCTCACGAACCTGCAAGTGTCAGACATTGTAAACTTGCAGATCTTGTACTTCTGAAGATCTTGTGCGTTCTGAATCCAATGTAGATAGTTTGGTCCAGTTTTCATAACGATTGTGCACACCTAATATTTGCTGAGGATATTGTGGATTCTGGTTTACAAATGAAGACACAGAGTGCTGGAGTATCTCAGCGGGTCAGGCAGCATCTCTGAAGAACATGGATAGGTGACGTTTTGGGCCTGGACCCTTCTTCAGATTGGTCACACCGGCAGTTGGAAATATAAGGGTCCAGAGAGGGTGGATGGCTGGCGGGAGGAGTCCATGAAGAGGGGGATTGTTGGAGGCGGGAGAGAGGATTGTCACTGATATTTGTCCTTCTGACTGGAACACAGGATCTGATTATTAAGATGGGTGTTTCTGCTTTCAACATTAAAATAACAAGGTGTAATATAACAACAAGGAACTGCAGATGCTGGTTTATACCAAAGATAGACACTAAATGCTGGAGTAACTCAGCGGGTCAGGCAGCATTTCTGGAGACAATGGATAGGTAGAGTTTGGGTTGGGACCCTTTTTCAGTCCATTTTTTGTAAAGATGAGTGAATGGGGGCCTAAAAACTTGAAGTTATTAAAGAGCTGAAGGGCACACAAGGTGGCTTGGACATATGTTGGAAGGGATTGGACAGGCGGGGCGGGGGGATAGAATCAAGCTATCTGAAGATGACAATAAAATAAATTTAAATTTAAATTAAAAAAAAAATAACATGGCTTTGAGAGAATGTGTAGGAAGGAACTGCAGATGCTGTTTTTTACCGAAGATAGACACAAAGTGCTGGAGCAACTTACGGAATCTCCAACGAAAGGGAACAGGTGACGTTTCGGGTCGGCACCCTTCTTCAGATTTTGGATACAAAAACAAGGACGTAAGGCTGAGGCTCTATAAGGCGCTGGTAAGGTCGCAGTTGGAATATTGTGAGCAATTTTGGGCACCATATCTGAGAAAGGATGTGCTGGCTCTGGAGAGGGTCCAGTGGAGGTTTACAAGAATGATCCCAGGAATGAATAGGTTAACCTATGTTGAGCGTTTGTTGGCACTGGGCCTATTCTCACTGGAGTTTAGAAGAGTGAGGGGGGGCCTAATTGAAACACAGAATAGTGAACGGCTTAGATAGAGTGGATGCGAAGAGCATGTTTCCACTAATGGGAGAGTCTAGAACTAGAATTCAGAATTAAAGGATGTTCTTTTAGGACAAAGATTAGGAGAAGTTTCTTTAGTCAGAGGGAGGTGAATCTGTAAAATTATTTGCCACAGAAGGCTATGGAGGCCAAGTCAGTGGATGTTTTTAAGGTAGTGATAGATAGATTCTTGAACAGTACAGGTGTCAGAGGTTATGGGGAGAAGACAGGAGAATAGGGTTAGGAGGGAGAGATAGATCAGCCATGATTGAATGGCAGAGTAGACTTGATGGACCAAATGGCTTAATTCTACTCCCATTCCTTATGACCTAATGAGAGAAACAGGTTGAAGAAAACATCGCAAACATCGTAAAATTGAAACTTTATTGTTTGGCGACGGCAAAGCACAGCTCTGCAAAGTCTCAAGAATAACGTCATTCAGCCATCTCTGCACCATTCCCCTTAACATTACACAGCAGCTTGGACAAACTTTGAACAAACAGATCACCCACAGACAACCAGCTCCCACAACAGTATCACTGTGCACACTGGCTCTGATGATTTGGTTCCTGGGAGACATTTACACACCTTGTCTGAATCGGGAGTTGAATGCATATAAATATCCAGATAAGTTAAGGTAATTATTAATCTCTTGGAACATCAGGACCATTTTGAACATGACCTTGGACCACATGGTCACAACACAATTTTCTTGCAGTTTTATATTTGAATCACATCATGGCACCGACAGGGTAAGAGAATGTGAGAAACAGCTTTCACGTTGTTACTCTGGATAAGAATGGATAGCCTGTACAAATATGCTCCTTAAGGAACATCTATGAGGACGAAAATGGCACTAACAGCAGTTCAACAGATGATTAGTCCATAACAATGATTCAAAGGTTGACGAGCCACATGGCTGGATTTTCCACGAGACTGCTGTACAACCTGGCAGAGTTGTTTGGTCAGGCACGGTCTCAGCTGAGCTTCACAATTAAATAGCACGACTGTGCAAAGGAGCCCTAGCAACAAGCCCGGCGGTATTTACAACGACTGACGCGTTAACAGAACCAAAACATTTTAGTTCACAGTTGGATCGTCTACAGTGATTCACGAACAACGATGTTTTTAGCTCAATGAGCAATCAGATAAACAATTGCATAAATTACACATGCAACTAACGTACGTAATGAGAATCACGTGCACATTCGGGATTGGACAGGCACGACAATGGAGAAGGTTTACTTTAAAAGATGAACAGATAAACACGACAAATAAGTCACAACTTGTTCTAGCAGTGGAACAAAATATTGCATATTAAAAAAGTTCACTCCAATTTATGCATAGGGTATGAACTCTCCAGTTCGGAGAATGTGACGTCTTATTGATCTGATAAGATATTCAAGACTTTGGTAGGAAATGAAAAAGAGCAATTAGAGAACGATTATTTAACAGTGATCCTTATTCACAAACAAGCTCTGGAAACCTATTCCGTGACTCGTAGTTAACAGTGGAGCAAGTTTCAAAGTCAACTCACTATGCATGCAAATTAGCTACGTCTTTACATTAACTTTTATTAAAACATTGTTGTGCAAAAATTGAACTTACGAGCCACATCTGACATACAAACCATTGGTAAATAGGATTCATATTGCACAAAAAATTGTTATAAAAAAGAGCATGCCGTCCGGAGTGAGAAATAGGTGGCATTTAAATTACTTTCAATATATAAACTCAAGATAACAGTGGCATTTTCGATCACGAGAGCATTTAAAACAGAAACTCAGATTGATTTGGGCTTTGGGGAAGTCTGAGGTATATCAAATAGGATTATCCCATTGACTTTCTGCTTTGATATACAGCCTATGTCAAGGGGCGGTGGAAGTGACGACACACTCCCGCCACACATTACACTTTCACTTTGTTCCAGTTCCCACAATAAAATTCAGTACCATCATTCAAATGTTCCATTAAGGCACCTATTGTAGCCTTTGCTGCAGTGATGTACCAAGTATTTATATTTAAAAACATTATATCTGTACCTCTGTCAAATTTACAATTGTTGTCCTTTAACAAGATCCAGCTAAAAGAAAGAAAAGATACAGAATTGAACAAAGAGTACCACAGTTTACCTCTTGACCCCAGTAACAAAGTGTGCAAGGCAACATGTTATTTATGGCAATAAACTAACCAAATGTTCTTTGAAGATTTAAAAGTATTAAACATTAGTGTAGCACAAGTTATTATATTTAATATGCTGCCGTCTGTCCTAATACTTATCTTGCCAGTTTGCACCCATGGAAGTATCATTGTGAACTGGATATTAATAGGGCCCACTTTTCCCTTACAGATGTTGGTTGCTGTTTAAACAACCCTGCTCGCTCACTTCGCATTCTAAAAACACAACAATATTTCAC